>NC_057799.1:204624464-204924464 GCF_018294505.1 Triticum aestivum
CGCCGCCGCCTCGCTGTTCGTCGGTTTTCCCAGAAAAACCGATCGGTCTTTTTTATAAACCCTAGTTTTCATTTTTTTATTAGATGAGTTTTGCTTCGGTTTTTTTCGGTTCGGTTATATAGCGGACGTTCGTCCGTACGTTCATTTTAACGAACGGTTTTCGCCCGTTAGTCATAGACAGCGAACGTTCGTTCGTTAGCCTGTTCGTCAGTTTTTCTTTTTCTCGGGTTTTTCGCGATTATTTTCGATCGCGATTTCTGCTCCGATTATCGTTCTAGCGTAACTTTTCGCTCGTTTGCCGGAATCAGGCGATTCAAGCGCCTAGATCTTTGTCTCGAAGCCCTCTTTCTGTTTAACCAACTTGAACAAGATTTTGGTACTGTAAAATTTGACTTTAGTCCAGATTAGTAATCGGATCTTGTTTCGTTCGCAGTTTGAGTTTCGTTGGTCCGTTTGATTTGATTCTTTTTGCAAACCGGAGTTCTTAAGTTGAACTTCTGGTTAGGTCTTCTTATTTGAGTTTTACCCGTGCAGCTTTGCTTGATTGCTTATGTGTGTTATTGTTTGTTTGCGATAGAATTCCCGGAGTGCGAAGCGTGCTACTACGAGTCTCTAGGTTTTGCGGATCGTCAGCAAGGCAAGTAACACATTCATCATACTCTTTTCATACCCAGTTTTTATGCATTAGTTCAAACCCTCAAACACTGTATGATTAGGATGTGATTAATTTGTGGGTATTGGGAAGTAGATGATGAGGTAGAACCTATTACCAGTTTTACTATCAAACCCTTGGGAGTTACTTCTACGTTATGCTTATATTGCCATGCTATGCTCGTAGACGTGGATTGGGTTTGAGTGTATCCATGACGGATGTGAGTTGTTAATTAATGGTTCAACTTAAGGTGGCAACTTTAATACACATCTGGGTGGATTGCTTGTTTGGGCACCTGGGGAATCCAGTGTTGTCCTAGGAGATCCCGGGGATATACCGTGTGATCCTCCTACGGTCCGCCACCCAGGCTCAAAGGGATCGTGAGATATTTCATGCTAGAAACTTCCGTGTGCAGCCACAAGCCATTATGGGCTCTGGCATAGTTGAGTATGTTGTGTGACCTCTTTCAGTGGTGGGCTAGCAGATGTAGAGGGAAAGTAGGTGTAACTGTCCACCCGGAGTAAAGAGTTAATGCTTCTGAAAGACTGTGTCTCGGTCATCCGTTTCTCAAACACCATGTAGTGCGAGAAATCCAACGGAGGAGATCGAGTCTTGTGGGGAAAAGTGCGCAAACCTCTGCAGAGTGTACAAACTAATCATGGTTAGCCGTGTCCCCGGTTATGGACATCTTGAGTATCTAGTACTTGGATTATCCTATTGTATCTCATCACTCTAATTTAATTTGTTGGGTTAATGATTACTTTAATTGGGATTGAGTTGGAGGAACCTTTTCAATGATGTTTCAACTACCATGATAGTTAAATAAAATTTATTCCTTTGTTGTAGGGAAAAATTGGCTTTTCGCAAAATCATATAACCATAGAGCCTCCACCAGCCATATATGCATATAGTGATAGCATTTATCTGTTCATTGCTCTACTGTGTTATATTGCCAGCATATTCCATGTGCTGACCCATTTTCGGGCTGCAACGTATTATGTTGCAGACTTTTCAGACGATGAGTAAAGGTGCTTTAGGTCATTGTCATGCACTCAGCTATGCCGTTGGAGTTGATGGACTCACTTTATCTTCCAAGCCTTCCGCTGTTATCGTATTAGATGGCCTTAAGCCATATTTATTGTAATAAGTTCTCTTTTGAGACATCCGATGTAATAAGTGTGTGGTTGCTACTCTGTTATAAATCCTTCGAGTACTATGTGTGTCAGCATTACCGATCCAGGGATGACACTGAAGCACAGAGACTTGACCGTTTGAGGTCGGGTCGCTACAAGATGATATCAGAGCACATGTTGAATGTAGGACACGACCACTAAGAAAGCCATAAGTCACTCTTCTCTACTCATTTCTGACTCCTCTCCATTTTCTACTCTTTAGGATGGCAGACTCAAGGAACAAGTTTGCACAACCGGATGAAGACACCCCCTTTGCACGACACTTGAAGGAAGTCACTAGATACCTGAACATCAGAATACCAAGCTTCACCGGGACCTACAACGCCACTTTACCAGAAGAGGAGCGCTGGATGATCCAAGTTCAAGTTCCAGGAAGGACGTTCATGCCAGTCACGGAGCCCATAGAGTTTTCCTTTGATGCACCAACCTGGAGTCTAGGAAAGAGCATGGCAGCCCACATTGCCATGGGGCGCATTGGCGAAGTTTATCACAAGGATCTCAAGGATACTATCTACCAGATATGTGGGCGCCGAGATGAGCAATGGGAGATAGTCAGCACCAGGAAGGACAGGTCCATTGCAGCATTCATCCAGGAGTTAAACCAACACATTCGACGCCAGGAGAACCAGATGTGCGCAAGCATGATAGATTTAAAGAAGGCGATTACAAGGATCACCGAGTTAGAAGAGGAACTCAAGGCTACTCGCGACGATTATGAGGAGGAAATCATCGTACTAGTGGAGAAGAATGACGACCTGACAAGGAAGCTAGGAGTTTTCATGGGAGATCCCGCGCCAGGAGGAGAAGACGACGATTCCACTTGCCCGGAGAACTACATCATCATCGACGACACCGACTACGACCTCGACGATAGTGATGATGACTTTGAAGACGAAGCTGGAGCGGACATCATGGAGTCTTCCACCGATCAAAATTTCTAGTAGACCACCATATGATTAATAGTATCCCCCCATGTATATAGTAGTAGTCCAAGCACTATAACGATAGTTCTAGACCGTTTGTATGCCCTTGCTTGATTGATTGAGTGATATGATTGTGTTTGTCTCATGTGCATATTGGGTAGTGTTTTCTCACTAGACCTAATTTCTATTCTACTCTCTTCCCTCTAAACCCCTCAGATGCCTCCGAGACATGACACCGGATTTGTCTTCCCACCGAAGATCACCCAGTTGATCCAGCAGCAGAATGCCTTAATGCAGATATTAGTCCAGAACCAAGGCAACAACAAGAACAACCCTCCTCCAGTTGACAACTTAGCCCGTTTTCTGAGGTTACAGCCGCCGGTGTTTTCCAGTAGCACCGAGCCCATAGTTGCGGATGACTGGCTACGCAGGATTGGAAGGGAGTTAACCACCGCAGGTTGCACAGATGCAGAGAAGGTGCGTTTCACCGCACATCAGTTGGACGGACCAGCAACCTCATGGTGGGAGAATTACACATCCACTTTTCCCATAGCAAATGTCACTTGGGATCAGTTTCAACAAGCATTCCGCACAGCCCATGTCTCAACTGGAGCTATGAGCATGAAGAAGCGTGAGTTTCACAACTTACGCCAGGGAAATCGTACTGTGGCTCAGTACGTAGATGAGTTTAGTAAGCTATCTCGTTATGCCCCTGATGATGTGGCCACAGATGCCGCGAAGCAGGAGAAGTTTATTGAAGGGCTAAATGATGAGATGAGCATGCAGTTGATGGTGGAAACATTCAACAACTACCAGGAGTTGGTAGATAAGGCTCTTATGATTGAAGGGAAACAACAGCAGATTGAGAGCCGCAAGAGGAAGTATGGACAAGGAAAGTACAATTCTGGAGCTCAGCAGAAGCCTCGTTTCACCCCGAACTCGGGAGGACTTGTCCATAACCATGGAGGCCACACCCACAACGGAGGAAGTTCCCATAACCACAATGGCCCCAAGAATGGAAATGGGAATGGAGCAGGCAGCAATCAGAACCGCTCGAACCCAGCAACACCCGCTAAGAAGGATCAAAGTCACATTACTTGTTTCAAGTGCGGGAAGACTGGGCACTACGCCAACGATTGTCCGGAATTGAAGAACGACAATGGCAATGGAAGCGCTGGGAAGAAGCCCAACCCTTTCAATAGGGGACAAGTGAACCACGTGAACGTGGAGGAAGTTGAGGAGCAACCTGATGCAGTTATCGGTAAGTTTTTGGTTAAGTCTTTTACTACAATCATTCTTTTTGATACTGGTGCATCGCACTCATACATATCAAGGGGATTCGTGGATAAGTATAAGTTTCCCACTAAGGTACTTAGGACACCTATGTTAGTAAGTTCGCCAGGAGCGGAGTATATGGCAAGACAAGGATGTTTTCAGATACCATTGACCATTGGAGGCCATGTTTTCCCCTCAGACCTGATAGTTTTGGAGTCACAAGGTTTGGATGTGATACTAGGAATGGACTGGCTATCGATGTATGGAGGAAACATCGATTGCGCGAGTAAGTCAATTTTACTCACCATCCCTGAGGGAAAAAGGATCAAGTATGTATCTAGGCAGGTGCCAAGGAGGAGCCAAGTAAATTCTCTCACGGGAGTTGTTCAGGAGGAAGTGCCTGCAATGAAGGATTACCCAGATGTTTTTCCAGAGGAGTTACCAGGCATGCCACCAGATCGAGACATCGAGTTTCTGATAGAGCTATTGCCAGGCACCGGGCCAATATCAAAGAGACCATACCGGATGCCCGCAAATGATCTAAAAGAGATCAAGAAGCAGATTAAGGAGTTATTGGAGAAAGGTTACATCCGACGAAGTTCATCACCTTGGGGAGCCCCAGTGCTCTTGGTCGAGAAGAAGGATGGATCCTTAAGGATGGTTGTTGATTATCGTGCGTTGAATGAAGTGACGATCAAGAACAAGTACCCACTGCCGATGATCAATGATTTATTTGACCAGTTGACAGGAGCTAAAGTGTTTTCGAAGATCGATCTGCGATCAGGATATCACCAACTGAAGATCCGGGAGAAGGACATACCTAAAACAGCTTTCACCACAAGGTACGGGCTGTATGAGTATACGGTTATGTCATTTGGATTGACTAACGCCCCTGCCTATTTCATGAGTATGATGAACAAGGTGTTCATGGAGTTCTTGGATAAGTTTGTTGTGGTTTTCATTGATGATATTTTGGTATACTCGAAGAATGAAGAGGAGCACAAGGAGCATTTGCGTTTAGTTCTCGAGAAGCT
Source organism: Triticum aestivum (assembly GCF_018294505.1). Taxonomy (NCBI): domain Eukaryota; kingdom Viridiplantae; phylum Streptophyta; class Magnoliopsida; order Poales; family Poaceae; genus Triticum; species Triticum aestivum. The sequence continues at coordinate 204,629,542 of NC_057799.1, forward strand.
CAGGGAACATCAGTTGTATGCCAAGTTCAGCAAATGTGAGTTTTGGTTGAAGGAAGTTGGATTTCTTGGACATGTTATATCAGGAGAAGGTATAGCAGTGGATCCCAGCAAGGTTCAGTCAGTCATGGAGTGGTTGGCACCCACCTCAGTCGGAGAGATCCGCAGTTTTCTTGGACTCGCGGGATACTATCGGAGATTTATTGAGAATTTCTCTAAGATTGCAAAGCCTATGACGGCATTGTTAAGGACACTAAGTTCCATTGGACTGATGAATGTGAAGCAAGTTTCCAGGAGTTGAAGAAACGTTTGACTACAGCCCCAGTGCTGATTCTGCCGGATATACGCAAGGATTTCCAAGTGTATTGCGACGCCTCTCGCTTAGGACTTGGAGGAGTACTTATGCAAGACGGGAGAGTTGTTTCGTATGCCTCACGACAACTTAAACCGCACGAATTGAATTATGCCACGCATGATTTGGAGTTAGCAGCTGTGGTGCACGCGCTCAAGACCTGGAGACACTTTCTCATTGGAAATCGTTGTGATGTATACACGTATCACAAGAGTTTGAAGTACATCTTCACTCAGAAGGAGCTTAACCTCAGGCAGAGGAGATGGTTGGAGCTTATAAAGGATTATGACATGAAGCTGCATTATCACCCAGGAAAGGCCAATGTCGTAGCAGACGCTTTGAGCCGTAAGAGTTATGTTAACACCCTCGTAAGCGGAGGGATGCCAAAGGAGTTAGCCGGGGATCTCAGGGAGCTACATTTGGAGATTGTTCCTATAGGTTTTGTTGCAGCAATGGATGTTCTTTCTACATTTTTGGGAAAGATTCGAGAAGCTCAGAAGGATGACAAGGAGATTGCCGAGATAAAGGAGAAGATGAGTGAAGGGAAAGCCAAAGGTTTTCGTGAGGATGAGCACGACACCTTGTGGTTTGAAGACCGTATATATGTGCCCAATAATGCAGAGATCAGGAAGTTGATACTACAGGAAGCTCATGACTCGCCATACTCGATACACCCCGGAAACACCAATATGTATTTGGATTTGAAGGAGCGTTTCTGGTGGACTGGTATGAAGAAGGATATTGCCGAGTATGTAGCCGTATGTGATGTATGTCAGAGAGTGAAGGCAGAACATCAGAAGCCAGCAGGATTACTGCAGCCTATGCCGATACCCGAATGGAAGTGGGATAAGCTTGGCATGGATTTTATCACCGGATTGCCCAGGACCCGATCAGGATATGATTCTATCTGGGTAGTTGTGGATCGCTTGACCAAAGTAGCCCACTTTATCCCAGTGAAAACCACCTATACAAGTGCGAAGTTGGCCAAGATATATATGACCAGGATCGTATGTTTGCATGGAGTTCCGAGGACCATCATATCGGATAGAGGAACACAGTTTACTTCAAAGTTTTGGCACCAGCTGCACGAGACTTTGGGAACCAGGCTAGAGTTCAGTACGGCTTTTCACCCGCAGACAGATGGACGGACCGAGAGAGTCAATCAGATTCTGGAGGATATGTTGAGAGCTTGTGCGCTAGATTATGGATCTAGTTGGGATGACAACCTGCCCTACGCGGAGTTCTCATACAACAACAACTACCAGGCCAGTTTGAAAATGGCACCGTTCGAAGCCCTGTATGGAAGAAGATGCCGAACACCGTTGATGTGGGATGAAGTTGGAGATCGTCAGTTGTTTGGACCGGATTTGATAAAGGAATCTGGAGAGAAGGTTAAGCTGATTCGAGATAGACTGAAGGTAGCTCAGTCCCGACAGAAGAGTTATGCAGATTCAAAACGTAAGGAGGTGGTCTATGAAATCGGAGACAGAGCGTATCTGCGAGTATCACCTCTTCGAGGAGTTAAGCATTTTGGAGTTAAAGGAAAGTTAGCCCCGAGATTTGTGGGACCGTACCGTGTTTTGGAACGCATGGGAGAGGTTGCCTACAAGTTGGAGTTACCCGAAGGACTGTCGGGAGTACATGATGTGTTTCACGTTTCCCAGTTGAAGAAGTGCCACGCAGAGATGGCTGATATCCCTCTGAGGGATACAGTGCCACTAGAAGCGATTCAGTTGGACAGTGACTTGACATATGAAGAGAAGCCTGTCAAGATTCTAGAGTTTGCCAGCCCGGTTACTCGCAGCAAGGTTATTAAGTTTTGCAAAGTTCAGTGGAGCCACCACACCGAGGACGAAGCCACCTGGGAACAAGAGGATGATCTACGCAAAGACCACCCGCACCTATTTTCTAGCCAACCCGAATCTCGAGGGCGAGATTCATCTTAAGGGGGGTAGGTTTGTAACATCCCAAATTTTCAATTTGGAATGTTATACATAGGTCATTCATGCATATCATATTTTATTGCATTTCGTTTTGGATCCTCGAAATTCTAAGAAACTCAAGGACCCTCGGAGAGAGTTGGGGATTTCACCGTTTTCATGTTTGAATTTTATCAAATACCGAAACGAGGATCATTTGTTTTATTATTTTTCTCTCCGAAAATATTTCATATTAAAATATAAGAGAGGAGATAATATGACTTCTCCAAAATGAAAGAAATATTGGAGGAAAAATATTAAAAACAAATAAATATTTTTTTGGGATTTTATTGCTATTTTATTTGCATATGAAAAATATGCATTTTCAAAATTGCATTAGAGTCCTAAATAAGTGTTCACCTTGTCCGGCATATTTTTAGAGGACGGGGAAAATTTATTTCAGGATTTTTGGAGTCCGTTTAGTATTTCTTTTGTTTCTTTTTCTCCATGTCGGAATATATTTTTTTAAGTTAACCGACTCCGGGCCGTACCCGGCCAGGGCACCTCGGGCCGGCCCTTATAAGCCGAGCCGCTGCCACCCCGCAGCCCACCCAGCGTCGCGCCTCCCCAAACCCTAGCCGCCGCCGCCGCTAGTAGCCGTCGCCACCGCTAGTCGCCGCCGCCGCACCGCCCGCCACCGGATCCGCCCGTCGCCGCCGTGTTTTGCCGCCGGAGCCGCCACCCCGCCGGTCCCGCCGGAGGTAGGCGCCGCCGCCTCGCTGTTCGTCGGTTTTCCCAGAAAAACCGATCGGTCTTTTTTATAAACCCTAGTTTTCATTTTTTTATTAGATGAGTTTTGCTTCGGTTTTTTTCGGTTCGGTTATATAGCGGACGTTCGTCCGTACGTTCATTTTAACGAACGGTTTTCGCCCGTTAGTCATAGACAGCGAACGTTCGTTCGTTAGCCTGTTCGTCAGTTTTTCTTTTTCTCGGGTTTTTCGCGATTATTTTCGATCGCGATTTCTGCTCCGATTATCGTTCTAGCGTAACTTTTCGCTCGTTTGCCGGAATCAGGCGATTCAAGCGCCTAGATCTTTGTCTCGAAGCCCTCTTTCTGTTTAACCAACTTGAACAAGATTTTGGTACTGTAAAATTTGACTTTAGTCCAGATTAGTAATCGGATCTTGTTTCGTTCGCAGTTTGAGTTTCGTTGGTCCGTTTGATTTGATTCTTTTTGCAAACCGGAGTTCTTAAGTTGAACTTCTGGTTAGGTCTTCTTATTTGAGTTTTACCCGTGCAGCTTTGCTTGATTGCTTATGTGTGTTATTGTTTGTTTGCGATAGAATTCCCGGAGTGCGAAGCGTGCTACTACGAGTCTCTAGGTTTTGCGGATCGTCAGCAAGGCAAGTAACACATTCATCATACTCTTTTCATACCCAGTTTTTATGCATTAGTTCAAACCCTCAAACACTGTATGATTAGGATGTGATTAATTTGTGGGTATTGGGAAGTAGATGATGAGGTAGAACCTATTACCAGTTTTACTATCAAACCCTTGGGAGTTACTTCTACGTTATGCTTATATTGCCATGCTATGCTCGTAGACGTGGATTGGGTTTGAGTGTATCCATGACGGATGTGAGTTGTTAATTAATGGTTCAACTTAAGGTGGCAACTTTAATACACATCTGGGTGGATTGCTTGTTTGGGCACCTGGGGAATCCAGTGTTGTCCTGGGAGATCCCGGGGATATACCGTGTGATCCTCCTACGGTCCGCCACCCAGGCTCAAAGGGATCGTGAGATATTTCATGCTAGAAACTTCCGTGTGCAGCCACAAGCCATTATGGGCTCTGGCATAGTTGAGTATGTTGTGTGACCTCTTTCAGTGGTGGGCTAGCAGATGTAGAGGGAAAGTAGGTGTAACTGTCCACCCAGAGTAAAGAGTTAATGCTTCTGAAAGACTGTGTCTCGGTCATACGTTTCTCAAACACCATGTAGTGCGAGAAATCCAACGGAGGAGATCGAGTCTTGTGGGGAAAAGTGCGCAAACCTCTGCAGAGTGTACAAACTAATCATGGTTAGCCGTGTCCCCAGTTATGGACATCTTGAGTATCTAGTACTTGGATTATCCTATTGTATCTCATCACTCTAATTTAACTTGTTGGGTTAATGATTACTTTAATTGGGATTGAGTTGGAGGAACCTTCTCAATGATGTTTCAACTACCATGATAGTTAAATAAAATTTATTCCTTTGTTGTAGGGAAAAATTGGCTTTTCGCAAAATCATATAACCATAGAGCCTCCACCAGCCATATATGCATATAGTGATAGCATTTATCTGTTCATTGCTCTACTGTGTTATATTGCCAGTATATTCCATGTGCTGACCCATTTTAGGGCTGCAACGTATTATGTTGCAGACTTTTCAGACGACGAGTAAAGGTGCGATAGGTTATTGTGATGCACTCAGCTATGCCGTTGGAGTTGATGGACTCACTTTATCTTCCAAGCCTTCCGTTGTTATCGTATTAGATGGCCTTAAGCCATATTTATTGTAATAAGTTCTCTTTTGAGACATTCGATGTAATAAGTGTGTGATTGCTACTCTGTTATAAATCCTTCGAGTACTGTGTGTGTCAGCATTACCGATCCAGGGATGACACTGAAGCACAAAGACTTGACCGTTTGAGGTCGGGTCGCTACAAGAAGTCACATGTCTTTAAGAGGGGAAAGACATGTTCATATTTGATTATTTGCATTTGCTCTGATTTTCTGTTCCCTATCTTCTCCCAGTATCCCATGCAAGATTCAGGGGAGCAAGACATCTAAGGGAAGGAAATCCTTGAATTCATTGCATATCTTTACCCTTGGGGACATGTCTATATCCAATAGAGTACTTAGTACTCAGTCTCTACATGTCATCCCAGTCTTGGTACTCTTGTGGTTTCTTTGTTTGCTCTGGCTAGTAGATGCATCTGTGTTATCTAACCTTGTTTACTCAGGTTCACTCCTTCCTAAGCCAACTCAATACCACAAGGTAAGTATATGCATCACAAGTCATGTGCATGAGGATTTCTTGCTGATGTACATACTGTTTGCAAGAAGGACTCATGACCATAAAGGTACATTTCCTATATTCACATCATTTGCTCTGATGCATATAGCCAAGATACATGTAACACATTGCTTACTCTGTCATGCTTATGCATTCACATGCTCCTATATTCCATATTTACATGATTGCATACATGTAGGGGGAGCTTATGCATGTTACATGTGTTTCCAAAGCTTTACTTGTTATTCTCTATATCTTTATCTAAAGCTTTGATGTATGTTGTCATCAATTACCAGAAAGGGGGAGATTGAAAGCACAAGTGCTCCCTGGGTGATTTTGGTAATTAATGTCAACATATCTCTTGTTGGACTAATGTTTTCACCTAGTATATTTCAGATAAGTTCAACAATGAAGTGGCATGGACAAGAAGATGTGGAACCCCTCCAAGATGATAACGACAAAGGATTGGCTCAAGCTCAAAGCTCAAGACTCTGCATTTTCTATTTTAGTGATCCAAGATCACATTGAGTCCATAGGAAAGCCAATACTATTAAGAGGGGGTGAGGTGTTGTTTAATGGCTTGCTTGCTCAAAGTGCTTAGTGATATGCTCCAAAGCCCTCAACCACTTTCTCATATCCACATATGTCCCAAACCAAAAGTCAAACTCGGTCCCAACGATTTGATCTATGCGGCGCCACCGAGTTCACTTGACATAGCCACTGCCACAAACCCTAGTATTTTCGGTCTCACCGATAGGGATCTCGGTCTCACCGAGATGGGATTGTAATCTCTCTGTTTCCCTTCATAACGTTTCGGTCAAACCGAGATGAGCGATCGGTCCCACCGAGATTGCAATGCAAACTCTCTGTTTCCCTTTCGTAACGTTTCGGTCCAACCGAGATGAGCGAATCGGTCCCACCGAGTTTGCCTGACCAACTCTCTGTTTGTCTATTACCAAAATCGGTCCCACCGAGTTTGTGTAATCAGTCTCACCGAGATTACATTATGCCCTAACCCTAATGACATTGGTCCCACCGAGTTGACATGTCGGTCCCACCGAAAACCCTAACGGTCACATTATGAACCAAATCGGTCCGACCGAGTTCTCTGAATCGGTCCCACCGAGTTTGGTAAATTGTGTGTAACGGTTAGATTTTGTGTGGAGGCTATATATACCCCTCCACGCACTCTTCATTTGTGGAGAGAGCCATCGGAACATGCCTACACTTCCAACTTACATTTTCTGAGAGAGAACCACCTACACTTGTGTTGAGGTCAAGATATTCCATTCCAACCACATAAATCTTGATCTCTAGCCTTCCCCAAGTTGCTTTCCACTCAAATCATCTTTCCACCAAATCCTATCCTATGAGAGAGAGTTGAGTGTTGGGGAGACTATCATTTGAAGCACAAGAGCAAGGAGTTCATCATCAACACACCATCTATTACCTCTCAGACAGTGGTGTCTCCTAGATTGGTTAGGTGTAACTTGGGAGCCTCCGTCAAGATTGTGGAGTTGAACCAAGGAGTTTGTAAGGGCAAGGAGATCGCCTACTTCATGAAGATCTACCCGAGTGAGGCAAGTCCTTCGTGGGCGACGGTCATGGTGGGATAGACAAGGTTGCTTCTTCGTGGACCCTTCATGGGTGGAGCCCTCCGTGGACTCGCGCAACCGTTACCCTTCGTGGGTTGAAGTCGCCATCAACGTGGATCTACGATAGCACCACCTATCAGAACCACGAATAAAAAATCTCCGTGTCTCCAAATTGCGTTTGCACACTCCAATCCCATCCCTTTACATTCTTGCAACTTGCATGCTTTACTTTCCGCTGCTCATATACTCTTATCATGCTTGCTTGACATGTATTGTGAATGTGTGAACTTGTGCTAAAACTCCACTTCAACTTAAAGAATTTAAAAACTGCAACTTTTATTGTTAAGAGTCTATTCACCCCCCTCTAGACACCTCTTCTCGATCCTTTCAGTAGGGTGCCCCCACCCTTGTGGGCCCCCGTGCACCTCCTGACCTAATTCTTTCGCCTATATATTCCCATATATCCCCAAACCACTAGAGGCATCCATGAAAACACTTTTCCATCGCCGCAACCTTCTGTACCCGTGAGATGCCATCTAGGGACCTTTTCAAGCACCCTGCCGGAGGGGGATTCAATCACGAAGGGCTTTTACATCAACCTATTGCCCTTCCGATGAAGCGTGTGAGTAGTTTACCATAGCCTTACGGGTCCATAGCTAGTAGCTAGATGGCTTCTTCTCTCTCTTTGATTCTCAATACCATGTTCTCCTCGATGTTCTTGGAGATCTATTTGATGTAATACTTTTTTTGTGGTGTGTTTGCTGAGATCCGATGAATTGTGGATTTATGATCACCTTATCTATGAATATTGTTTGAATCTTCTCTAAATTCTTTAATGCATGATTTGATATCTTTGTAATTCTCTTCGAACTATCGGTTTGGTTTGTCCAACTAGATTGGTTTTTCTTGCAATGGGAGAAGTGCTTAGCTTTGGGTTCAATCTTGCGGTGTCCTTTCCCAGTGACAGTAGGGGCAACAAGGCACGTATTGTATTGTTGCCATCAAGGATAAAAAGATGGGGTTTTCATCATATTGCTTGAGTTAATTCCTCTACATCATGTCATCTTACTTTGCGTTACTCCGTTCTTTATGAACTTAATACTCTAGATGCATGCTGGATACCGGTCGATGTGTGGAGTAATAGTACTTGATGTAGAATCGTTTCGGTCTACTTGACACGGACGTGATGCCTATATTCATGATCATTGCCTTAGATATCGTCATAACTTTGCGCTTTTCTATCAATTGCTCGGCAGTAATTTGTTCACCCACCGTATTATTTGCTATCTTGGGAGAAGCCTCTAGTGAAACTTATGGCTCTGGGGTCTATTATCCATCATACAAGTTTCTATTTTCCATCATATAAGTTTCTGATCTACTCTTTTTGCAATCTTTTACTTTCCGATCTATAAAACAAAAATACCGAAAATATTTACTTTATCATTTATCTATCTCTTTCCGATCTCACTTTTGCAAGTAACTGCGAAGGGATTGACAACCCCTTTATCGCGTTGGGTGCAAGTTGTTTGATTGTTTGTGCAGGTATTCGGTGATTTGTGCGTTGTCTCCTACTGGATTGATACCTTGGTTCTCAAACTGAGGGAAATACTTATCTCTACTTTGTTGCATCACCCTTTCCTCTTCAAGGGAAAAAGCAACGCAAGCTCAAGAAGTAGCAGGAAGAATTTCTAGCGCTGTTGCCGGGGAGATCTGCACCAAGTGAAGACATACCAAGTATCCATCATGAACTCTCATCTCTTGCATTACATTATTCTCCATTCGCCTCTCGTTTTCCTCTCCCCCACTTCTAAAACAATTTTCAAAAAAGATTTGCCTTTTCTTCGCCCCTCTTCCGTTCGTCTTCTTTGTTTTCTTTTTGTGTGCTCGTGTGTTGGATTGCTTGCTTTGTCACTATGGCTCAACCAAAGAATTCTGATCCTGACTCTAGAAGGATAGAAGAAATTGAAAATAATGTTAGGAGCTTCATGTCTTTACAATTTGAGCATAATAGTTTCTTTAGAAATGAGTTTAAGGAGCAGAAATTTTTTATGGAATACATGAATAAAGAGCTCGATGATATGTCTAAGGAATTTTTTGGTTTGAAATCTCAGTTTGCTCATCTTGAAAATTTCGTAGGCCAAATTTCTGATAAACAAACTACTTTAGTAAATAAGATGGCCGCTAAACCGGAGTCTTCAAATAAAGATGAAGATCTTAAAGTGATTGATGTGACTCCGATTGAATCTTTGTTTTCCAATATAAATCTTTATAAAGATGGGACTAGAGATGAGTCAACTTTAGTTAAAAGGCGTCCCAATGATTCAGAGTTTAGATCTTGATGCAAAAATTAATAAAAGTGAGATTGGAGAGGTCAAAATTTTAAGTAGCAATGAGCCCACTCTTTTGGATTTCAAGGAATTTAATTATGATAATTGTTATTTAATAGATTGTATTTCCTTGTTGCAATCCATGTTGAATTCTTCTCATGCTTATAATCAAAACAAAGGATTTACTAAACATATCGTTGATGCTATGATGCAATCTTTTGAAGAAAAGCTTGAATTGGAAGTTTCTATCCCTCGAAAACTTTATGATGTGTAGGAACCTACTATTAAGATTAAGATTAAAGATTATGAGTGCCACGCTTTGTGTGATTTGGGTGCTAGTGTTTCCGTGATTCCAAAAATTTTATGTGATGTGCTAGGTTTCCGTGAATTTGATGATTGTTCTTTAAACTTGCATCTTGCGGATTCCACTATTAAGAAACATATGGGAAGGATTAATGACATTCTTATTGTTGCAAATAGGAATTATGTGCCCGTAGATTTCATTGTTCTGGATACAGATTGCAATCCTACATGTCCTATTATTCTTGGTAGACCTTTCCTTAGAACGATTGGTGCAATAATTGATATGAAAGAAGGAAACATTAGATTTCAATTTCCGTCAAGGAAGGGCATGGAACACTTTACAAGAAAGAAAATTAAATTGCCTTATGAATCTATTATGAGAGCTACTTATGGATTGCATACCAAAGATGACAATACCCAGATCTATTCGTGCTTTTATGCCTAGCTAAGGGCGTTAAACAATAGCGCTTGTCGGGAGGCAACCCAATTTTATTTTTGCATTTGCTTTTTAGGATCTGTTTTGCAATATATAATTCATATAGCCTCTGGTTAGATGTGGTTTTATGTTTTAATTAGTGTTTGTGCCAATTAAGACCTTTGGGATAGCTTACGGTGATAGTTGATTTGATCTTACTGAAAAACAGAAACTTTTGCTCCCAGTCCCAGAATTTTTAATAATCACAGAAGCGTGATAAAATTCTGATTTTTTACACAAGATTGGTATACAAATTGCCCCTGCTGTCCTAATTTTGAGATTTTTTGGAGTTACAGAAATATTCGAACTATCCAGATTGCTACAGGCTGTTCTGTTTTTGACAGATTCTGTTTTCTATGTGTTGTTTGCTTATTTTGATGATTCTGTGGGTAGTATCGGGGGGTATGAACCATGGATAAGTTGGAATACAGTATATATTACACCAATATTGATAAAAAATGAGTTCACAATAGTACCAAAAGTGGTGATTTATTTTCTTATACTAACGGAGCTTATGAGGTTTTTTGTTGAGTTTTGTGTTGTGAAGTTTTCAAGTTTTGGGTAAGGATTTGATGGACTATGGAATAAGGAGTGGCAAGAGCCTAAGCTTGGGGATGCCCAAGGCACCCCAAGGTAATATTCAAGGACAACCAAGAGCCTAAGCTTGGGGATGCCCCGGAAGGCATCCCCTCTTTCGTCTTCGTCTATCGGTAACTTTACTTGAGGCTATATTTTTATTCACCACATGATATGTGTTTCGCTTGGAGCGTCATGTATGATTTGAGTCTGCCAGAATAATCCTTACTGTGCACACCTTTTGAGAGGGACACGCATGAATCGTGATTTATTAGAATACTCTATGTGCTTCACTTATATCTTTTGAGCTAGGCAATTTTGCTCTAGTGCTTCACTTATATCTTTTTAGAGCATGGCGGTGGTTTTATTTTATTGAAATTATTGAAATCTCATGCTTCACTTATATTATTTTGAGTCTTTAAACAGCATGGTAATTTGCTCTGGTTGTAAATTTAGTCCTAATATGATAGGCATCCAAGAGGGATATAATAAAAACTTTCATATAAAGTGCATTGAATACTATGAGAAGTCTAATTCCTTATGATTGTTTTGAGATATAAAGATGGTGATATTAGAGTCATGCTAGTGAGTAATTGTGAATTTGAAAAATACTTGTGTTAAAGTTTGTGATTCCCGTAGCATGCACGTATGGTGAACCGTTATGTGATGAAGTCGGAGCATGATTTATTTATTTATTGTCTTCCTTATGAGTGGCGGTCGGGGACGAGCGATGGTCTTTTCCTACCAATCTATCCCCCAGGAGCATGCGCGTAGTACTTCGTTTCGATAACTAATAGATTTTTGCAATAAGTATGTGAGTTCTTTATGACTAATGTTGAGTCCATGGATTATACGCACTCTCACCCTTCCACCATTGCTAGCCTCTCTAGTGCCGCGCAACTTTCGCCGGTACCATAAACTCACCATATACCTTCCTCAAAACAGCCACCATACCTACCTATTATGGCATTTCCATAGACATTCCGAGATATATTGTCATGCAACTTTCCACCGTTCCGTTTATTATGACACGCTTCATCATTGTCATATTGCTTTGCATGATCACGTAGTTGACATCGTATTTGTGGCAAAGCCACCGTTCATAATTCTTTCATACATGTCACTCTTGATTCATTGCACATCCCGGTACACCGCCGGAGGCATTCATATAGAGTCATATTTTGTTCTAAGTATCGAGTTGTAATTCTTGAGTTGTAAATAAATAGAAGTGTGATGATCTTCATTATTAGAGCATTGTCCCATCTGAGGAAAGGATGATGGAGACTATGATTCCCCCACAAGTCGGGATGAGACTCCAGACGGAAAAAAGGAGAGGCCAAAAAAATGAGAGAAGGCCCAAATAAAAAAAGAGAGAAAAGAGAGAAGGGGCAATGCTACTATCCTTTTACCACACTTGTGCTTCAAAGTAGCACCATGATCTTCATGATAGAAAGTCTCCTATGATTATCACTTTCATATACTAGCGGGAATTTTTCATTATAGAAATTGGCTTGTATATTCCAATGATGGGCTTCCTCAAATTGCCCTAGGTCTTCGTGAGCAAGCAAGTTGGATGCACACCCACTTAGTTTCTTTTTTGAGCTTTCATAAACTTATAGCTCTAGTGCATCCGTTGCATGGCAATCCCTACTCACTCACATTGATATCTATTGATGGGCATCTCCATAGCCCGTTGATACGCCTAGTTGATGTGAGACTATCTCCTTCTTCTTGTCTTCTCCACAACCACCTTCTATTCCACCTATAGTGCCATGTCCATGGCTCATGCTCATGTATTGCGTGAAAGTTGAAAAAGTTTGAGAACATCAAAAGTATGAAACAATTGCTTGGCTTGTCATCGGGGTTGTGCATGATTTGAATATTTTGTGTGATGAAGATGGAGCATAGCCAGACTATATGATTTTGTAGGGATAAGCTTTCTTTGGCCATGTTATTTTGAGAAGACATAATTGCCTTGTTAGTATGCTTGAAGTATTATTGTTTTTATGTCAATATTAAACTTTTGTTTTGAGTCTTACGTATCTGAACATTCATGCCACAATAAAAAAATTGCATGGATAAATATGTTAGGTAGCATTCCACATCAAAAATTCTGTTTTTATCATTTACCTACTTGAGGACGAGCAGGAATTAATCTTGGGGATGCTTGATACGTCTGCAACGTATCTATAATTTTTGATTGTTCCATGCTATTATATTATCTGTTTTGGGTGTTTTATATGCATTAATATGCTATTTTATATTATTTTTGGGACTAACATATTAAACTAGAGCCCAGTGCCAGTTCCTGGTTTTTTCCCTGTTTTTGAGTTTTGCAGAAAAGGAATACCAAACGGAGTCCAAACGGAATAAAACCTTCGCGATGATTTTTGTTGGACCAGAAGACAACCAGGAGACTTGGAGATGAAGTCAGAGGAGCACGAGGCGGCCACAAGGACGGAGGGTGCACCCCCACCCTTGTGCCCCCCCCGTGCACCTCCTGACCTAATTCTTTCGCCTATATATTACCATATATCCCCAAACCACCAGAGGCATCCACGAAAAAACTTTTCCACCGCCTCAACCTTCTGTACCCGTGAGATCCCATCTAGGTACCTTTTCCGGCACCCTGCCGGAGGGGGATTCGATCATGGAGGGCTTCTACATCAACCCTACTGCACTTCCGATGAAGCGTGAGTAGTTTGCCACAGACCTACGGGTCCATAGCTAGTAGCTAGATGGCTTCTTCTCTCTCTTTGATTCTCAATACCATGTTCTCCTCGATGTTCTTGGAGATCTATTCGATGTAATACTTTTTTGCGGTGTGTTTGCCAAGATCCAATGAATTGTGGATTTATGATCACCTTATCTATGAATATTATTTGAATCTTCTCTGATTTATTTTATGCATGATTTGATATCTTTGTAATTCTATTCAAACTATCGGTTTGGTTTGGCCAACTAGATTGGTTTTTCTTGCAATGGGAGAAGTGCTTAGCTTTGGGTTCAATCTTGCGGTGTCCTTTCCCAGTGAAAGTAGGGGCAGCAAGGCACGTATTGTATTGTTTCCAACAAGGATAAAAAGATGGGGTTTTCATCATATTGCTTGAGTTAATTCCTCTACATCATGTCATCTTACTTAATGCGTTACTCTGTTCTTTATGAACTTTACACTCTAGATGCCTGCTGGATAGCTGTCGATGTGTGGAGTAATAGTAGTAGATGTAGAATCGTTTTGGTCTACTTGACACGGACATGATGCCTATATTCATGATCATTGCCTTAGATATCATCATAACTTTTCGCTTTTCTATCAATTGCTCGGCAGTAATTTGTTCACCCACTGTATTATTTGCTATCTTGAGAGAAGCCTCTAGTGAAACCTATGGCCCCCGAGTCTATTCTCCATCATACAAGTTTCTATTTTCCATCATATAAGTTTCTGATCTGCAATATTAGTTTCCGATCTACTCTTTTTGCAATCTTTTACTTTCCGATCTATAAACCAAAAATACCAAAAATATTTACTTTATTGTTTATCTATCTCTTTCAGATCTCACTTTTGCAAGTAACCGTGAAGGGATTGACAACCCCTTTATCGCGTTGGGTGCAATTTGTTTGATTGTTTGTGCAGGTATTCAGTGATTTGTGCGTTGTCTCCTACTGGATCGATACCTTGGTTCTCAAAGTGAGGGAAATAGTTATCTCTATTTGCTGCATCACCCTTTCCTCTTCAAGGGAAAAACCAACACAAGCTCAAGAAGTAGTAGGTGTTCTTGACAAACCTCTGCTTTGGGGGTTGCCTCAGGCGATGGCCTGTCCTCCCCCAGAGCATAGTTGCTTTATTCGTGCATGGTGCTTTTGAAAAACTGGAACATCTTATGCTGGAATATCTGCGGCTTTAGTTCTACTGGTAAACAATTAGCTCTTTGTAATGCAGTCACCACCAGTGGCTGCTCTATCATTTGCTTGCAGGAGACTAAAAAACAAGACTTTGATCTCCCTGTTATTAAATTGTGTTGTCCCAAAAATTTGATAATTTTGTTGTTGTCCCTTCTCGGTGTGTCTGTGAAGAATTTGCTCTCGTGATCAAATTTCGCTCACGTAAGTCTGCTCAATCTTGGATCTTAGTAAACATTTACGGTCCTTACCAAGGAGAGGAACACATTTGTTACACACAATGGCTTATTGACCTCCGTATTCCCTAAGATGAATATTGGCTCTTAGTTGGAAATTTTAACTATATTAGATGCCCTGAGAATAGGAACAAGCCGGGGGAAATTTTCAGGATATGATTGCCTTTAATGACTTCATTACGCTGCAACACTTGATTGAACTACCCATTAAAAATAGAACCTATACCTGGTGTAACATGCAGTCAGACCCCTCTTAGAACAGCTCGACTGGTTCCCAGCCTCCACTCAGTGGACAAGCACTTATCCCAGTACCATGGTAAAGCCTCTTGGAAAGCCTGTCTCTGACCATATCCCATGTGCAGTAAACATTGAGACCTCCATACCCAAGAGCAAGATCTTCCAATTTGAATCCTTCTGGATTAACCATCCTGGGTTTATGGATATAGTCCAAACCGCTTGGGAGAAGCCCGTTCAGGCCAACAATGCTGCTTCCGGACTCTGCAAGAAATTCAAAAACCTTAGATATGCCCTCAAACACTGGAGTAAAAATATCTCAAAGTTAGCCCTGGCCATCAAAAACTCCAACAAAGCTCTGGCACATCTAGATGAACTTGAAAATAAAAGGCCTCTCTATATTCCAGAGTAAAATTTCAGAAAGATTTTGAAACAGTACCAAATCAGACTATTGAACCATCAAAACATGTACTGGAAGAAGAGATGCACTATCAGTTGGGTAAAATTTGGGGACGAGAATACGAAATTTTTCCAAGCTCTAGCCTCTGAAAGATATAGAAGGAACAATTTCAATCTCCCCCTTTTTGGTAACTGATGACAACATATAGATCAAAGCTTCGACAAATGATTAAATAAACGAAATACATTGTCGCTTTGAGAGGTATGTGATAAGCAAGAGCTCCCCCTAAATTTGTGCATTATTAAAAATGTGCGTTTGAATGCAAATGCACAATCGATTAGGATCATGGGACATTCTTCCATGCCACATACAACTTGGTGGAGCACACAAAATGATATGAATGGAATAGTAAGCATGCATCACCAAAGACATAAGTGAATGCTCATACAAGAATAATGATAAGGATAAGCATTAAGCATCACACGAAGCATAGTATGATCAATCACACATAACCATAGTATCTCACACGCATAACGAGCAAAGTAGCACGGACCAAACAGAAATAGTAGCAAAAACTGAAGAAAAGCCAACGAGAAAAAGCGAGGCACTCTCTCTCTCGAAGCCTAATAATCTATACAAATTCTCCCCCTTTGGCGACAAGTACCAAAAAAGTTTGAATAGGTATAGAGCTATACGTCTCTCTAGGCGTGATCCTCGGCAGCTCCTGAAGGTGATCTCTGGCTGGCGGCTCCAGTGTGTGTAGACGGCATTGAGAGAAGTGCATCCGTGAAGGCTTCAGTTGATGCCTGTTGGGCTGGTGGAGTAGAGACTAGAGGTGGCACTGTACAAGCAGCGGCAGGTGCAGAAACTGTAGTCCTCGTATTGTATCAGGCACTGCAATAGACCTGGGTGCCCTAGGCGCTGTCTGGAACCTTTCAGTCGTTGTTCTATCATCTCCACTGTCATAAGCAGCAGCTCTGGCTGTATCAACATCATCTCGTAGCTTCTTCACAATAGTCTAAACCTATATGATCTTCACATGAAGATCATGAATCTTAGTCTCGACTATCTGCCCTAGGCTATCCTGGTTCTTGGTGAGGTTGGCCAAACTTCACTTAATCCTCGGGGTGGCTTCCAGCAGATAAGACATCTGGTCATTCTTGGACTTGAGGTTAGCAATAGGAGCATTGGGAGCAGAGGCCTTCTTGGCAGCTTTTGCTGCAGTAGCTGCCTGGATCTTTGCTTGAGCTTGGGCAGATGTAGGGTGTGAAGGATCCATCACCACTACATTGCCCTCGAACTCCGGATGTAACGGGAGATGCTCGCGATCAAGTAGATATGTGCTCGTGCCAACCTTGGAGTTGATGAGCAACTGAATGTGCAGAGCAAATCCACATGATCTCTTCTGGTCAGCTGCGGTTCTCTTGATTGTTTCAACAATGAGGATCATCACTTTGAAATTCTGCGTTGTATCAAACAAATGTAGCAAGTTGATGGAGTGACTACAGGTCATCTTGTCATTGAGGGAGTCCTAGATTATGGGGTCCTCGGGTGTCTGGGCTATGTGACGTGGGCCGGACTGATGGGCCGTGAAGATACAAGACGGAAGACTTTCCCCCATGTCCGGATGGGACTCTCCTTGGCGTGGAAGGCAAGCTTGGCGTGCTGATATGAAGATTCCTTTCTTTGTAAACCGACTCCGTACAACCCTAGCCCCCTCCTGTGTCTATATAAACCGGAGGGTTTAGTCCGTAGAGGCAATCATAATCAGACAGGCTAGACATCTAGGGTTTAGCCATTACGATCTCGAGGTAGATCAACTCTTGTGACCCCTATACTCTTCAAAGTCAATCAAGCAGGAAGTAGGGTATTACCTCCATCGAGAGGGCCCGAACCTGGATAAACATCGTGTCCCTGCCTCCTGTTACCTTCGATCCTTAGACACACAGTTCGGGACCCCCCTACCCGAGATCTGCCGGTTTTGACACCGACATTGGTGCTTTCATTGAGAGTTCCTCTATGGCGTCGACAGAAGATCGATGGCTTGCCTTGTCATCAAGGATTGTATCACTTTTGGAGGAACCCTAGTTTCAAGGCAAACCCTCCGGCTTGGCGGCTTCACCATGAGTGCCTGTTCGGCCGTTAAGCCAAAGGCAACCCCCCAAGTCACCGAAAACCCTCTCCGTATCAGCCCCGAATACTCCGATAAGATGGATCCGGCAGATCTATCATCTTTGAACGAGCTGCTAGATCGCATTGCCGCCCTGGGGGTCTCAACTGACTGTGGCCGGATCGGGCTTAAACCCGATCAGAGAGAAATTAAATCTCCACCGATCACCCATCAGGTAGCGGTTGTGGAGGAACAAGCCAACAATAACTCTTCTCCAACGTTGAGAACAAACTATGTTCGGATTTCCAAGCTCGGAGAGTCGGATACCCATCCTCGAGAGGACACTCCCTGTCCTCCGAACACAAAATCGGACGTTAAGCCTGAGAATTCACCGGACACTCCGGAGCCTGGGCTGGTAACCTCGGAAATTCTTCAAACTCCAGATTCCATAGTGGGTCAGGGTGCGAATTTAAGCCCGCCCACCCACCACAAGCAATATTCTCCAAGCAATCCCGGCCCTCCGGACATATGCGACCTAATGTACGTGCGGCAGCAACCTTGGGAGACAGTCCATCACTTTTGGGCCAGATTCCTCCTTGTTAAAAACAAGATAAAAGACGGCTGCGACGACGACGCAATTTCAGTATTTTGCAGCAACTATACGGATGAGGGAATCCTTAATGCCCTTAATCACCGCTGCGTACTGAACTTTGCAGATTTAGCACACATAGTATAGAAGTACTGCGCAATGGAAAGCGCCTGGAAAACTCAGACAGCCCACTGGGAACCGCAGGCCTTTAAGCCATCTCCCGGACAGGCAAAAAGGATGTACCCTCGCGGGGCACCTGATCATCATCCTGTGGACAAGAAAATTAAGCCCTTTACGGGACATAGAACTATCCTCGAGGAATGGCTCGATAGGCCATGTCAAATACACATGACGTTGAATACCGAACCAACGCACAGCCTACGGGCATGTTGGATACTCCGGCAAGTGGCCAAGAGCGGTGAGGGTATCCTCACCAACACAACCCTAGAGAAGTACTCTTCGGAGGACGACGATCCCGAAGTATTCACAGTCTTCGAGACCTTCTCATCAAATAATCGGTGCAAACGAGGCTTCGTGACCTTGCCGAAGTCTGCCAAGTAGCTGCAATAAACCCTTGGAACGATATGGCGGTTACTTTCAATGCCGATGACGAACCAAGATCCCGCTCAGTTCGGGCACCAGCCGCTCTAGTCCTAAACCCAATCGTGGACGGCTTTCGGCTCGCTAAAGTGCTAATGGACGGTGGCAGCAGACTGAACCTCATCTATGAGGACACGCTCAATAAAATGCAAATGGACAGGAGTCGCATTGAGCAGAGTAATACAACTTTTTGAGGCATTATACCCAGTCGGGAAGCAAGATGCTCGGGGGTAATCAAACTCGATGTGGTATTCGGCACGCCGGAGAACTATAGGTCCGAAGAGTTACTCTTCCATGTGGCACCTTTCAACAGCGGGTATCACGCCCTGCTGGGCGAGACGCATTCACACGCTTTCAAGCTATACCCCATTACGGGTACATGAAGCTCAAGATGCCCGGGCCCAACGGGGTTATCACTATCACCAGTGATCCGGACATAGCACTCCGCGCCGAAAACAAAACTGCCTCCCTGGCCCTCGAGGCACTATCGGAGGCCCTCGCGACCGAAGAATTAACCACCTTACGTTCCATGGTGGATAGGGATGACGTAATCATTGATAAGAGACCCAAGTCAACTTCCTTCAAACTAGCAGACGAAATAGTTAAATTCCAAGTTCATCCGACGGACCCCAAGAAGACAGCTTCCATTGGAGCACAGCTAGACCCGACGGTCGACGCCGTATTACGCGCATTCCTGCGCGAGAACTGGGACATCTTCGCCTGGCACCCTTCTGATATGCCAGGAATCCCATGCGGACTGGCCGAACATAGTCTCAATATACTGAAGGGATACAAGCCAGTCAAGCAAACGCTGCGGCGGTTTTCCGAACCCAAACGACATGCTATGGGGGAGGAGCTAGCCAAGCTACTCGAAGCCGGGTTTATCAGAGAGATCAAACATCCGGACTGGCTGGCCAACCTGGTCATGGTACCGAAGAAGGATAAATCCTGCCGCCTGTGTGTCGACTTCAAAGACCTCAATAAGGCCTGCCCCAAGGACCCCTTCCCACTACCTCGCATCGACCAGATTATTGATGCAACCGCGGGACATGATTCACTGTGTTTCCTCGACGCATACTCCGGATACCATCAAATCAAGATGAGGGAATCCGACCAGGCCGCAATGGCATTCATCACCCCGTATGGGCCTTTCTGCTTCAACACCATGCCTTTCGGGCTCAAGAACACCGGCGCCACTTACCAACGCATGATTCAAACGTGCCTGGAAAAGCAAATTGGCAAGACCGTGGAGGCATATGTAGATGACGTAGTCATCAAAACCAAGCATGTTGAATCATTGGTGGACAACTTATGCCTAACATTCGACAACCTCGGAACATATGACATAAGGCTCAATCCGGAAAAGTGCGTTTTCGGCATTCCCACCGGCAAACTGCTCGGGTTTATTGTCTCCAATAGAGGAATTGAAGCAAACCCAGCAAAAATCTGAGCCCTGTCACAATTGGCAACACCAACTGACCTCAAGCAGGTCCAAAAACTAGCCGGGTGCGTGGCAGCTTTGAGCCATTTTATCTCCAGATTAGGAGAAAAGGCATTGCCATTGTATCGCATGCTCCGACGCACCGACCACTTTGCGTGGACGGACGCTGCAATAGCCGGACTAGAGGAAATAAAAAAGTTTGCTAGCAAGCAACCCCATCCTGGCCGCACCAACGTCGGCGAACCAATGTTGCTCTACATATATGCAACTCACCAGGTGGTGAGAGCGGTGCTCGTCGTCAAACGAGAAGAGGAGGGGCATAAATTCCCACTCCACAAACCAGTATACTACGTATCGACGGTCCTTACACCATGCAAATCCCGGTACCCACATTATCAGAAGATAGCATATGCGGTCTTTATGGCATCCCGCAAGCTGCAACACTACTTTCAAGAGTGCTCGATCACGGTGGCTTCAGAAGTACCACTCAATGATATTATAAACAACCGGGACGCCACCGGCCGAATTGCCAAATGGGCCATTGAGCTCCTACCATTTTAAATAACGTACAAACCATGACGAGCCATTAAATCTCAGGTGTTGGCTGGCTTCATCGCCGAATGGATAGAGGCCGAACTCCCTAAAGAGTACGGCATGTATTCCAACTGGGTGATGCACTTTGATGGCTCTAAAATGCTAGCCAGACTTGGGGATGGTGTCGTCTTGACATCCCCCACAGGAGACACAGTCCGTTATGTGCTCCAAATACTGTATACAAACTCTAACAATGTAGCCAAATACGAGGCCCTATTACATGGTCTCCGAATGGCTGTCTCCATGGGCATACAATGCCTTGAGGTGCGCGGGGATTCAAACCTCGCAATATCCCAAATAAACGGAGAGTTCGATGCAAAAGATCTGAAGATGGCGGCTTACCGCAACGCCGTACTCAAAATATCAGCTCGGTTCGAGGGGCTCGAGTTTCATCACGTGCCTCGAGAGAGTAATCAAGCCACAGACATCCTTGCTCGCATGGGCGCTAAACGCGACCCCGTCCCACCTAACACCTTTGTGGAAAGGCTCTTCAAGCCATCCGTGGTGTGGCAGGACGAAAGCGGCAACACTGTTCCGGAGCCGATCATACCCCTAGATTCCGAACATAGTCCCGATATCATCGGGGGCTCGGACACCGAAATAACACCATCGGCCCATGAAATCATGGCTGTAATTGCCCCGTGGACCGAGCCTTTCCTTGCCTACCTTACTAGGAATGAGCACCTCGAGGATCAGACTAAGGCCCGTCGCATCGTTCGACGCTCGAAGGCCTACAAAGTTCATGAAGGAGAACTGTACAAGAAAAGTACTACAGGAGTCCTTCAACGATGTATCTCCGAAGAAGAGGGACGACAGCTCTTGGATGAAATACATGCTGGTCTTGGTGGCCATCACGCCGCAGCTCGGGCCCTTGTAAGTAAAGCCTTCCGTACGGGTTTCTTTTGGCCCACGGCCTGGGCAGATGCACAGGACCTCGTACAGCGCTGCGTTGGATGCCAGCTTTTCGCTAATCAAAGCCATATGCCGCCCATTGCCCTTTGAACAATCCCCATCACTTGGCCCTTTGCGGTCTGGGGGCTCGATATGGCCGGACCCCTTAAAGGGGGAAGCCATAAGAAGATATACTTATTGGTTATGGTCGATAAGTTCACTAAGTGGATAGAAGCCAAGCCAGTTAAAACAGCTGAAGCCGGACCGGTGATAGACTTTATATCCGGTGTACTACACCGTTACGGTGTCCCGCACAGTATTATTACTGACAACGGCTCTAACTTTACAGTCGATGAGGTGAAAACTTGGTGCGCCAATTTAGGGGTCAAGCTCGATTACGCCTCCGTATATCACCCTAAGACAAACAGTCAGCTCGAACGGTCTAACGGCATGATAATGAGCGGCATCAAACCCAGACTAGTGCGATCTCTGCAAGAATCAGACAAACACTGGGTCGAGGAGCTCGATTCCGTACTCTGGGGGCTACGGACCACGCCCAATCGCACGACCGGATAACACCTTTTTTCATGGTGTACGGTGTGGAAGCGGTCTTGCCTTGCGACATTATTCATGACTCACCTGTGCGCATGTACGAAGAGAGAGAAGCCGAGCTCGATCGGCAGATCGAGTGCGCATGGAGGAGGAGCGCAATGTCGCGAAGGCCCATTCCGCATTCTATCCACAGCAGGCTCGGCGATATCAAAGCAGAGAAGTACGGGCAAAGACTTACAATGTCGGTGAACTCGTTCTACGCCTACCAGAGAAGAAAAAGGACAAGCTCAAGCCCAAATGGGAGGGTCCCATTCATTATAGATGAAGTTCTCACTTGAGGAGCCTATCGCCTTCGCAATGCTTCGGACAATCGCTTGGAGCCAAACCCATGGAACGTTGCAAGGCTCCGAAGATTCTACGCCTAAGTCCGCACATATACCTTTTTCCTCGTTCCTTCTTTTCTCCCTTTCACTGTTTTCCTTTTTCTTGTTTCTATACGACTTCTAGCTCGTGTTCGGATAAACGGCACACCTGAGGGGTATACATCCTTAAATGTACATACCCCACAATACCTGGGGGCTTCTTTTGACAACAAGCTTATTATTTTTCGAGCATCAAGCTCACCGTATATATGTGTCGTCTATTCATATATGTCTCTTCTTCGCCATTATATGCACCTTTATGACTTAAGTTTTTGCCAAGCTGGGTTGCCTGGCTCCTGTGCTTATGCCCTACGTTCCCGCTTGTTCGGCTAGGGCATAAAGGGAGCACCTCTGCGATTGTTACAGCCGGGTTATCCGGACGTGTACCTCAGACGGGTGAAGCCGAAAGCTAGCGTTCTTAAGGGAATGATTGGTCGGTGAGCAAAAGACAAACTGCCCTCGTTGCAATACAAAACCCCCAGACTATAACTCGTACTGTGATTTTTTCGCATTACAGCTTCGGTATGCACAAAAAAACCCGCATACCGGCCCAGGGAGAGGGACCCTTAACGGAACTATTCTCTCTGGAAGATGTGTCTTACAATAAAATGTAATATAACATAACTCCCCGAATACAACTTGTCTGTTCAAGCAACCATGACCGGACTGCCTGGTTTCCGAACATACTTTGGTGTTTACCTACGGTATAGTATTCGGAAACACTCCAAACCTAGGGTTTTCGGAGGTCGAAGCAGAAAGTCTACCATGACAATCGTTTTACAAATTTGGCTGGAGACAAGTTTATCGATGAAAGTACATTTCTACTTGGACTCAAAAACCTCTTCTTCCTCTAGACCCTCTAATAGGTTGTCTAGTTTACAATCCTGCTGTGAAAACTTGGCGGCCACCTTCACTTGGTCGTACACCAGGCTGACCGGAATTTCCTGTCCATCGGATCCTCGAGGTCCGACCCATGCCATATGATTCGGATCAAGTCCAGTGTACCATGTTTTTACCATGGCCCAGGCTTCCTGAGCACCTTCTCAGCATGCCAATATCTTCCATAGCCCAAAACGGCGCCGAGCTCCCTTGAATAAATTCACGAGTTCCTCCATACTTCCTGGAGGAGCATCGGTTGGCCATAAAGCCGTAGCGATGTTTCTCATTGCCTTACGCGCTCGCTCATGCACCTTGGACAGCTCTTGTAGCAGGTCACCTTGAAATTCGGACACCTCTTCTTCAGGCCGCCCAGTCAACACACCTACAGACATAAACTTGCTAGGATT
The DNA here is from genome assembly GCF_018294505.1 of Triticum aestivum. Lineage (NCBI taxonomy): Eukaryota > Viridiplantae > Streptophyta > Magnoliopsida > Poales > Poaceae > Triticum > Triticum aestivum. The sequence continues at coordinate 204,653,400 of NC_057799.1, forward strand.
CGCATCAGCGAACGGTAAGACAGTAAGTTAAAAGGCATACTAAATATGCCGCCTCTCAGCTTTCTGTTCTCCTTCAAGGCATCCGCCAGTTGGGCTCGCACGTCTTTCAGCTCTTCGCCGAGCTGGGTGTTGGCATCCTGCAGCTTGTTCTTCTCGTCCCTGGTCCGTGTCAGTACACGTTGACCAGCGGCCTCTTGCCTTTCGGCATGTTCTTTGTCCGCCTGCACGGCCTTTAATTTCTCTTCCAGCTGATCCGACGATCTTGCCATCGTAAAATGCAACACTGTTTATTTGCATAAACATGACTGGCACATGATTATATTTTCCGAACAGAGGGGGACATTACCAGTCGGTGCCTCCATGGACTTCTCCAGTTTGGCGGTAACAGCAGTCAGTTGGGTCCGACACTGTTCCAGCTCCCGAGATAGCATGTTGTTCTTCTTAGTGAGTATCTGGTTATACATCAATCCTTACAATCAGTTGCTTCAATTGTTTTCAAGTCTCGGAGGCTACTGGTATATGACTATTAAATCTACACAAAATGATATTACCCGCATATCCTTTGAAAGCTGGTAAGTGGCTCTAGCAAGCCCATCCCAAGCAGCTCGGATGTATGCATCCGTCGAGCTGAAGGCATTGAATGCCTCTTCAATAAAGTTAGGGTCGCGCATAGCTGCCCTCCGGCGACGATGGTTCATTGCACTCTCCACTTAGGAGTTGGTGACAGATACATTATCTAAATCATCATATGGAGGACAATCCGACATTGCACCCGTATCAACTCTAGCCCTAGAGGCAGGGTCCGGGGTCGGATTGGTGGACACATGTTCAGCGAGGTCTCCGAATACAATCCGGTGATTGCTCTTCCTGAAATGTGGCACAGCAAAAAACGTCACAGTTTGGTATGTTTGCCACGGGGCATATTAAAAACCGTACCTTTTTTATGAAGGTAGGGGTGATACGTCTCCAATTTATCTATAATTTTTGATTGTTGTATGTTGTTTTATTATCAATCTTGGATGTTTTATAATCATTTTATAGTCACTTTATATCATTTTTTGGTACTAACCTATTGACATAGTGCCAAGTGCCAGTTGCTGTTTTTTCCATTTTCTTTACATCGCAGGAAATCAATATCAGATGAAGTCCAAATGCCACGAAACTCCATGATGATTTTTATGGGCCAAAAGGAAGCAGATGGGCCCTGGTTGCACCTGGGGGAGTCCCGAGGAGGGGACAACCCACCAGGGCGCGCCAGGAGGCCCTGGCGCGCCCTGGTGGGTTGTGCCCACCTCGGGTGCCCCCCGAACTGCCTCTTTGCTCTATAAATACCCAAATATTCCAGAAACCCTAGGGGAGTCGACGGAATTTTCATCCAGCCGACGCAGAGTCCAGAACCACCAGATCCAATCTAGATACCATCTCGGATGGGGTTCACCACCTCCATTGGTGCCTCTCCGACGATGCGTGAGTAGTTCTTTTTAGACCTTCGGGTCCGTAGTTAGTAGCTAGATGGCTTTCTCTCTCTCGCTGAATTCTCAATACAATGGTCTCTTGGAGATCCATATGATGTAACTCTTTTGCGGTGTGTTTGTTGGGATCTGATGAACTTCGAGTTTATGATCAGTCATATCTTTTTATATCCATGAAAGTTATTTGAGTTTCTTTGATCTCTTATAGCCTCGTATTTCTTCTCCGATATTTGGGTTTTGTTTGGCCAACTTGATCTATTTATCTTGCAATGGGAAGAAGTGCCCGGTAGTGGGTTTGATCTTACGGTGCTCAATCCCAGTGACAAAAAGGGAACTGACACGTATGTATCGTTCCTACTAAGGATAAAAAGACGAGATCTATATCTACCGCCATACAGATAAACGGATCTTGTCTACATCATGTCATAGTTCTTATTGCATTACTCCGTTTTTCCATGAACTTAATACACTAGATGCATGCTGGATAGCGGTCGATGTGTGGAGTAATAGTAGTACATGCAGGCAGGAGTCGGTCTAATAATCTTGGATGTGATGCCTATGTAATGATCATTGCCCGAATATCGTCATAATTATTTGAAGTTCTATCAATTTCCCAACAGTAATTTGTTTACCCACCGTTTGCTCTTTTTCTCGAGAGAAGCCACTAGTGAAACCTACGGCACCCGGGTCATCTTTCTCATATATTTGCTTGCGATCTATTTTTCCTTTGCATTTTATTCAGATCTATTAAACCAAAAATACAAAAATACTTTGCTGCACTTTATTTTATTTGTGATCTATTATTTCAATCTATTACAATTTTCTCCCGTCATCACGCAATTTCTGGCGCCGTACCCCGAAAGGGATTGACAACCCCTTTAACACGTCGGGTTGCGAGGTGTTGTTATTTGTGTGCAGGGGCTGTTTACATTGTGTTGCTTGGTTCTCCTACTGGTTCGATAACCTTGGTTTCATTTCTGAGGGAAATACCTACCGCCGCTGTGCTGCATCATCCCTTCCTCTTTGGGGAAAACCGACGTAGCTTCAAGCGACATCAAAAGGAATTTCTGGCGCCGTTGCCGGGGAGGATCTTCAACATAACCAGGTTCCTAATCACAAATCTCATCTCCTTGCAATTTACATTATTTGCCATTTTCCTCTCATTTTCCTCTCCCCCACTTCACAAAAAAATTCCGTTTTATTCGCCTCTCTTTTTCCGTTCGCTGTTTTCTCTCCAGATCTATTCTTTGCTTGCAATCATGAGTGATTTCGGTAGGGCACCAACAGATGATGGCCTGACTCCTAAGATGGGATGTACAGGCAATCTGGATGCTAAAACTTTTATCTTGGGGCAAGGGAACATTATTGGAAAAGAACGTATTGAAGAATTTTTCAATTGCGTTGGAAATCAGAGTCTTGATGATGCTCCTATACTTAAAACTACTAGATCTTATTCGGATGCTATTTCAGCACTAGTTCTGAAACTTGAAAGTAAATTTATCCGCACTCATCCTACTTTGCAAAGATTTTTTTTAGCTCCCCGAAATAAAGAATCCTAGAGCCAAAAAGTTGGCCACTCTCGTTCTTATGAACGAGTTTGACTACATAATTCAGGAAGCTGGGAAAATCTTTGATTTTTATGGTATGAATCGTGAAAAGCCTGTGATAGATGAAATTCTTTACAATAGTGACCATGCACTAAGGCATTTGCTTGGGGATAATAAAATCTTTGATGAGAATCTTAAAATGGAGGTTTCCGTTTTAGAAATAATCCAACAAGTTTTTAATAATGTTAATCAACACTATTCTTGGATTGTTGCGGGAAATCAAAGGGGTTATGATGAAAACCAACTAAGGAATGCTAAGGTTTCTATGGATAATATGTTTTATGTTGTGTTTACAAAGCCTCCTGATAAAAATACCCCCAAGAAGATTAAGAAGAACAAAGATGACAAAACTTAGATCCTTGCTTTATGCCTAGCTAAGGGCGTAAAACTATAGCGCTTGTTGGGAGGCAACCCAATGAATAAATTTTATTTTTGCTTTTTGCTTTATGTTCTTGAGTGTTAGCACAATTATGCTACTGTTATGATTGTGTTTATGTTTTAATTAGTGTTTTTGCCAAGTAAAGCCTATAGGATCTTCTTGGGTGATAGTTGTTTGATCTTGCTGAAAAAGACAGAAACTTTGCACTCACGAAAATAATTTTCATAAATCATAGAAAAGAGATTTTGCTCTGATTCTTTTTGCAGAAGATTAATATACAAATTTCCCTGGTCATCCTATTTTGGTAGAATTTTTGGAGTTCCAGAAGTATTCGCTTAAAGTCAGATTGCTACAGATTGTTCTGTTTTGACAGATTCTGTTTTCTTTGTGTTGTGTGCTTATTTTGATGGCTCTATGGTTTTCTTTGATGAGTTTTTGCCATAGAAAAGTTGGAATACAGTAGATAAAAAAAATAAGAATTGGTTTGATACAGCACTTATAGTAGTGATTTATTTTTCTTACACGAACGGATCTCACGAAGGTTTTGTTGAGTTTTGTGTGATTGAAGTTTTCAAGTTTTGGGTTATCTTACGATGGATGAAGGAAGGATGTAAGAGCCTAACCTTGGGGATGCCCTGGCATCCCAGCTATTATCCAAGTATGAGCAACCAACTAAGCTTGGGGATGCCCCCGAGTGGCATCCCCGCTTTCTTCCAACAACTATCGGTATTTTACTCGAGGCTACATTTTTATTCGTCACATGATATGTGTTTTGCTTGGATCGTCTTGTATGATATGTGTCTTTGCTTGCTTTATTTTGCATTTTAAGTCATCAATCATTGCTGGACAAACCTATTTGAGAGAGCCAAAATTATATCTTGACTTGTTAGAATTGCTCTCTATGCTTCACTTATATCTTTTTGAGCACGGTGTGCTTTGTTATCTTTGAAGAAATGATCTCTTGCTTCACTTAGATCTGTTTGAGAGTTAGTAAAAATTTGAAGAAATTCTCTCTTGCTTCACTTAAATTATTTTGAGAGAAAGAAAATTTGTTATGCTCATAATCTTCACTTATATTTGTTTGAGCTTGTGAAAAGCAACACATGAAAATTAGTGCCAAAGTGATAGATATTCAAGAAGGATAAAGAAAAAGAAAATGTCATGAAGATCATTGGACAAAATAAACTTGAGTCTTAGTAATAGTTTTGAGATATGATGATGTGATATGTGAGTTATGTTGATGAGTAATTGTGCTCTAGTAAGAATATTGGTGTTAAGGTTTGTGATTCCCTATGCATGCACGAAAGTCAATAATCATGCAATGAAAATTATATCCTACTTGTGGTGCATTATTTGGTGTTAATTATGCTTAATGCTTGGATATGAGATTATTCGTTTCTTGCTTGGTCGCTTCTCAATATTTTTGCTAGCCTTCATTTTGCACCAAGTATGACCTCTACTTGTGCATCCAAAATCCTTTAAACCAGTTTTGCCACATGAGTCCACTATATCTACCTATATGCGGTACTCTTTTGCCGTTCTAAGCAAATTTGCATGTGCCATCTCTAATTTCAAAATAAACTTCTCTTTTTGTGTGTTTGTTTCGCTCGCGGAACGGGAACAGGTGGCTAATATTTTCCATGCTGGATGTGTTATTCTCAAGATGAGTGTTTATTCACTTGTCATTGCACGAGAGTAAGGCAAAGGTCTTAGGGATGCCCAGTCCCGAAATGCAAAAAATGAATTTACTTTATGTTGTCAAATAATAAATTCCTTGGAAAGTGTTGGTATGGAGGGCACCCATGGATACGGCTAGCCATGGAAAGTGAAAGAATGGTGGAAAAAGGAATAAACTTTATTTTCTGTTTGGGAACCGCCTATGGCATATCTAGCATGGAAAGTGTTCGGAACTCTGAGTCGTTTTCGTTGGTGGGATGGATACACCTCCCAAAATGTTTTTATCTCTATTTTTATTGCTTTGAGCTCTGGCACCTCTACAAATCCCTACTTCCCTCCGCGAAGGGCCTTTCTTTTACTTTATGCAATTTTTATTTTGAAATTTGAGTCTCCATCTTCTCTTACAAAACCACCAACTAGGAGGCAATATGATCGTGCTCAAGTATTGGGTGTAGTTAATATTCGAGTGTGTTTCACGAATGGATCAATGTTTGAGCATAATGGGCTAGGGATAACTTGTTTTAGCATTGATATTTGGAAAGACATGGTTGCTTGTTGATATGCTTGAGTATCTAAATTATTATGTCAAAACTAGACTATTGATTTGAATCACTTAAAAGTCCAAATGTCCATGCTATAAAGAAAAGAATATGATATGACTTGATGAACAACACTCCACATCAAAAAATCTGTTTTTATCACTTACCTATTCGAGGATGAGTAGGAGTTAAGCTTGGGGATGCTGATACGTCTCCAACGTATCTATAATTTTTTATTGTTCCATGATGTTTTATTATCAATCTTGGATGTTTTATAATCATTTTTATATCATTTTTTGGTACTAACCTATTGACATAGTGTCAAGTGCCAGTTGCTGTTTTTTCCATGTTTTTTACATCGCAGGAAATCAATATCAGATGAAGTCCAAATGCCACGAAACTCCATGGTGATTTTTTATGTGCCAGAAGGAAGCAGATGGGCCCTGGTTGCACCTGGGGGGAGTCCCGAGGAGGGGACAACCCACCAGGGCATGCTAGGAGGCCCTGGCACGCCCTGGTGGGTTGTCCCCACCTCGGGTGCCTCCCGGACCACCTCTTTGCTCTATAAATACCCAAATATTCCAGAAACCCTAGGGGAGTCGACGAAATATTCATCAAGCCGCCGTAGAGTCCAGAACCACCAGATCCAATCTAGACACCATCTCGGATGGGGTTCACCACCTCCATTGGTGCCTCTCCGATGATGTGTGAGTAGTTCTTTGTAGACCTTCGGGTCTGTATTTAGTAGCTAGATGGCTTTCTCTCTCTCTCTCTCTCGCTGAATTCTCAATACAATGGTCTCTTGGAGATTCATATGATGTAACTCTTTTGCGGTGTGTTTGTTGGGATCTGATGAACTTCGAGTTTATGATCAGTCATATATTTTATATCCATGAAAGTTATTTGAGTTTATTTGATCTCTTATATGCATGATCTCTTATAGCCTCATATTTCTTCTCCGATATTTGGGTTTTGTTTCACCAACTTGATCTATTTATCTTGCAATGGGAAGAGGTGCCCGATAGTGGGTTCGATCTTACGGTGCTCAATCCCAGTGATAGAAAGGGAACCGATACGTATGTATCGTTGCTACTAAGGATAAAAATACGAGATCTATATCTTCCGCCATATAGATAAACGGATCTTCTCTACATCATGTCATCGTTCTTATTGCATTACTCCGTTTTTTCCATGAACTTAATACACTAGATGCATGCTGGATAGCGGTCGATGTGTGGAGTAATAGTAGTAGATGCAGGCATGAGTCGGTCTACTAATATTGGACGCGATGCCTATGTAATGATCATTGCCTGGATATCGTCATAATTATTTGAAGTTCTATCAATTGCCCAACAGTAATTTGTTTACCCACCGTTTGCTCTTTTTCTCGAGAGAAGCCACTAGTGAAACCTACGGCACCCGGGTCTTCTTTCTCATATATTTGCTTGCGATCTATTTCTCCTTTGCATTTTTATTCAGATCTATTAAACCAAAAATACAAAAATATTTTGCTGTACTTTATCTTATTTGTGATCTATTATTTCAATCTATTACAATTTTCTCCCATCATCACGCAATTTCTGGCGCCGTACCCGAAAGGGATTGACAACTCCTTTAACACGTCGGGTTGCGAGGTGTTGTTATTTGTGTGCAGGGGATGTTTACGTTGTATTGCTTGGTTCTCCTACTGGTTCGGTAACCTTGGTTTCATTACTGAGGGAAATACCTACCGCCGCTGTGCTGCATCATCCCTTCCTCTTTGGGGAAAAACCGACGTAGCTTCAAGCGACATCAAGGGGCTTGGAAGTATCACCGTCCGCCTTTATTTTCGAAGACCCGCCTTGTGTAGGCGTCCCCTTCTTAAGGGACGATCCCAATGCGGCGTGGCGAGACGAGCGCCGCCCCTTTGAAGCACGAGACAGTGCGGTGGGTGAGGCGCGATGGGAAAACTCTTTTGGAGGGGACGCTCCCTTGGTACTTACATGGGAAGAAGGAAGAAGGCCGGGGTAATCGGCTTCAATGGCCACTTCTGTGCCGTCGTAGCTCGCCTGATAGAAGACCCCCTCATTGAGCTCCACGAATATATCCGGATCCTCCTCAAATCCGGGATCCAGGTCCCGAATATGGTCCTCCGGCTGCGGAGCGGGGCTATAGATGCCCGCGGTGGCCTTCCTCCATTCCTGTTAAAAGTGGTCGGGTTAAGTTTGACTAGTTGCGACTCAGGAAGAGGATTGAGTGGGGTTCTGGATTGAAAGCTTACCCAGCTAGGTGGGTTGTACATGGAAAAGCCCTCTCGGCATTTAAGGCGAGTGAATTCTTCTTTCTCCCCTTTATAAAGATCAGCCAACACGGCGGCTAGGGCGGTGAAGTTGTCCGGACCCTTGCGCCCATAGCGAGATGTATCATCCTCCTTGTTGTAGTTCCACATGGGGAGTCCTCTGGATTGGAGTGGCTGAACACCTCGCGTTATGGAAATCGCCATGACCTCAATTATGCACAGTTCGGATTGGGCGAGTATTTTTATCTTGTCCATTAACTTCTTAACCTTCGCACTATCTTCCTCCTCGAGGCTCCGGGGGTGCCAGCTGTGGCGCTTTTTCAACGGGGCATTGGAAAATTCAGGTAGGCCTCGTCGGATTGGGTCCGAGAGAACGACGTCTTCAATATAAAACCACTCCGAGGGCCACTCCTCGGATGCCTTCTTCGGAGTGCCATATAGATATCCTGTCCCGGCTATGCGCCATACTTCAGCACCGCCCACCTTGAATATGGATCCCTTTTGGGAGCGAGGGATGAGGCAGAAAAGCTTCCTCCGTAGCTCGAAATGGGCCTCGCAGCCTAAGAACAACTCACAAAGAGCAACGAAGCCCGCGATGTGCAGAATGGAGCTCGGCGTGAGATTGTGTAGTTGGAGGCCATAGTACTCCAGGATACCTCGGAGGAAAGGATAGATTGGGAATCCAACATCTCTTAAAAGAAAGGAAACAAAGCACACTCGCTCCCCTTCTGAAGGATTCGGGAAATTTTCTGCCAGGGCTTCGCCAGTAAAAGAAGTTAATCCCGCCCGAACGGGGACTAGATTCGCAGGGGGAGATATCCCTGCACCTGGAGCTTGGTCAGCTAGGCATGGGATACAGAGCAGCTCTCCCAATCGCCTTTTTGAGGGCCATGGGGGCGGGAGGAAGAACTAGGAGCACTGGCCATGATTGCGTGGTTTCTTGAGGCAAGTTCGAAGGATTTTCGCTGGTATGGAATGGCGTCCGAGATCTAATCTCCTTAAATAGACACCTTCCGTACACTGTCGAGGGGTTATCTGTAAAAGCGCTTGGACCCTTCGTATTCGTTTGCCACGTGGAAGTTGAGGCGACGGAAGCACATAAGCCGAAGGGTATGACATTTAATGTAAAACCGAGCTGTTCAAAGAATTCACCTTACCAAGACCAAAGATGTAAGGGCCGAATATAGCCCTTCGGTTCAGATGCTTTGAAGTATTCGGTGGAGGAACCCGCCTTGCAATGCCAAAGACAATTTGCGCGCCGGACACATCGTCATTGAAGACTGGTTCGGGGGCTACTAAGGGAGTCCTGGATTATGGGGTCCTCGGGTGTATGGGCTATGTGACATGGGCCGTACTGATGGGCCGTGAAGATACAAGACAAAAGACTTTCCCCTGTGTCCGGATGGGACTCTCCTTGGCGTGGAAGGCAAGCTTGGCGTGCGGATATGAAGATTCCTTTCTATGTAAACCGACTCCGTGCAACCCTAGCCCCCTCCGGTGTCTATATAAACCGAAGGGTTTAGTCCGTAGAGGCAATCATAATCAGACAGGCTAGACATCTAGGGTTTAGCCATTATGATCTCGAGGTAGATCAACTCTTGTAACCCCTATATTCTTCAAAGTCATCAAGCAAGAAGTAGGGTATTACCTCCATCGAGAGGGCCCGAACCTGGGTAAACATTGTGTCCCTGCCTCCTGTTACCTTCGATCCTTAGGAACACAGTTCGGTACCCCTTACCCGAGATCTGCCGGTTTTGACACCGACAGTCATCTCCAGACTTGAGCAAGAGAGTGTGCCTCAAGATTGTGTTGGTGGTGGCCAAACCAGCTAGCAAGTGCTTCACTAAACCAAGCTTATTAGTCTCAACATCATCCTTAGGAATAGGCTTGTACATGTTAACCATAGAATTGTGATCCATCTTGGGCTTTGCATAGACATCAATATCATTCTCCTCTTCTTATGGAGCACCAAGAAGATCAGCCCATTCTAAGATGGTTGACTGGTATCTGGATCCCTCAGTCATCCATAATATTCTGCCATCTGGATAGAAGTGTGCAGTGGAGTAGAATTGCATGATCATCTTATCATTCCACTTTGTGAGCTTCCTCCCAACAAAATCATCAACACCTGCAAGCTTGAAGCTTTGATGAACATGGGGGAAGTTGTCTTCATTTGCATCAGTATATCTCCAGTCCACCCACTTCATATCACTGACTATTGGCTTGGTGTCAAGCAACACAGTCTCGTAGAAATCTTGTTGCTCTCGTGTGTGAAAACGATAATCACAAGCAGTCCTCCTCCTTGTAGTGTATGGATCTGACAATCTCCACTGACGTAAACCTTTGTCCTTCCTCAGCATCATGTTCACTGCAATGGGATGTGTGTTGTCATGATCTGGGATCTTGGGTCTCAATATCCTGAGCACTAGTGGGATCATCATCTGCCTCAGCTTCAGGGCCTTGTTCTTCTCACTGGCAGATATGTTTCTTGTAGACCTCTTAGGTGCTGGAGCTTTGGGTTTGCACTTGGTGGGGGCAGCAGGCTTCATAGCATCAGACATGAGCTTCTGAGTCTTGGCAAGAGGTGCATCAGTGGCTGGTTCCTCCTCCTCCTCATCAGCAACCATGGAGGGTTTGCCAATAACATAATAAGTTGTCTTCCTTGCCCTCTTCTTCTTCTTCTTCTTTCCTACAGCTGTTGTCTCTGAGTCACTTGGCACCTCAAGTGTAAATTTCATGCACTCCCTAAGATCTATGGCCTTGTCTACCTTGGAGAGTGGGACTTTCCTTACTGTTGTTCTCTCCTTGGCACTGCCAAAAGGTCTAGAGCTAGCCGATGTGCCATACTCCTTAGCAAGAACAACCTTCTTATTCTTTGATGTGGCCTCACTAGCCACAAAATCCTCATCCTCATCATCTGAGGTTCTCTTCTTCCTTGTCCTTGTAGTAGCTTTAGTCAGTTCTGGCGAGCTCCTTACTCCCTCATAGTAGTTGCCCTCAGGACTAGATCCCTCACTGAGATCTTCATGCTATTCTGACACATTCTGGCTGTCACTTGCATCTGACATCTTGCAGATTGACCCTATGAATAGATAGGTATGGGCAGAGTAGATGAGTCATCAGAAAAAGTAGATATTTTTCATGAAAATTGAGTTCAAATCTTAGTTTCAAGTTTTCACATAATGCATTTCGAATCCACCAAATTGATCATCTCGGTGATACCCAAGCACTCAACAGAAATAAAACACACCATTTTGGTCAGACCGAGATGTGGTTCGGTGTCTCCGAGATGCTAGGGTTTCACTAAAATTTCACTTCCGGTCTCACCGATTCGTACTTCTCAGTGGCACCGAGACATACTAGTGCAATGGCCAGGGCCAAATCGGTGACTCCAAAAATTTCAATTCAGTCGGTCCAAGATGCTTTCGGCGGAAACTTAAACCTAAATTTTTTGCTCGAAACTAATCTACAGAATTTATCTTGTGGACAAGAGTCTTTCATACATAGCAAGAATCATGGTGAATCCCTAGTGCACTGAATCAGAAAAAAAGAGGCACAAGGGGCAGGATTTTTACCCTAACCTAGCGCAAATCCCCTACTGCGGCAATGGAGGGAGGGAAATCCGTTGACAGCGGCAGAGTCCAACGGCGAGGGCGCGCTGGATGCAATGACGAAGTCCAAAGACAGGGGCGACGGCAGTAAAGGGGTGCGGGAGTGAAACGTTTGAGAAAATTCAACCATACAGGGCCCGCAGGATTATATACCCAGTTGCTGTTGGTGGCACCGAGTGGAGCAAATCGTTGTCACCAAGGCGTGATATCGGTGACTCCGAGTTGGCCTAATCGGTTACACCGAGATAAAAAACTCAGATCAATCAAACAGTTTCTGTGAGTCCGAATAGGTATGAATTGGTCATGCCGAAACATATTTGAAAGTTTTGGAGTTCAACCCTTTTAGATCAGTGGCTCCGAGTGCGCCTCATCCGGAGGGTCCGAAAATGACTTGTTCAATTTTTGTGATGTAGCAAGAATAGAATTTGAGACAAGAAAGCATAGATAGCTAGAGAAGGTGCTTAGGCATTCTTGTACATCCACTTGGCCAGAAAAACAAGACAATCAAATAACAAATGCATGTCCTCGAATGAAGAAAACATGCAAACCAACATGCTCACACAATGAAATGGCAAATGAAATATGTGTCAAACATGCACAACCAATTCTAGCATCTATCAAGCAATTTGCGATGACTAGGTCATCTATATATGAGTACATTGACTTAGGAGTCAAATGAGAACATTTGATCATAGGTCATACTCATCATTTAAGCATAAGTGGGGTTGCCACTTTTACATAAAGCATTAATGTGTTCACACCATTAGAGTTGCTTTAGCTCAATTCTTAGAGAAAAGCTCCCCCTAGATGTGATATCCCCCAAAGAGGGATGAACTAACCTTGGGTTTTGTCGATGATGACTTCATGTAGATAGTGAAGATGTGGATGCTCAATGTTGATGTAGTCTATCAAAAGTTTGCAACAATCCCACAAGGAACATACAAGGATATCCATAGACATAGAGTGAATTGCACATATGATGATGTCCATGAATGCATTGAGTTACCTTGTCCCTTCTATTACCAACAAGAGGGTTTGTGACTCCATGAATTAGTGCAAGATGTGAAAGTTGGTTGCACATGTCCTTGCCAAAATTAAGATGAGTGAAGTATGTTGGCGGAGTCACCCTCAAGAACACTCTAGTTCTTCTTCTTTGGGACCCACATCAACTTGATAGGAATCCTTGGAGTTGTAGTTGAACTTGATGAAGTAGAGCTTGATGAAGTCTTGGGAATCCACTTGACCATGGCTTTAGGTGCTTCTTCAAATGAGTCAATCTCTTCTTGAAGCTTGTCCTTGATTTTTAGCTTGTGGTCTTGTGGTGGAAGATCATCTTCAGCTTGTGTTCCCCCAAAAGAAGTGGGGTCATACTTCTCTTGTTGAGGAACAAACTTCGTCTTGGGGTATTTATCTTCTTCCCATTCAATTCCATTGGCATTGACCTTCCATTCAAAACCAACACCTTGATTCTGCCGGTGTCTTCCTTGCTTGCGTACAATTTCCTCGAATTACTTACTCTCGGCAAGACTCTTGTAAACACCTTTTGTTGGGGAACGCAGTATTTCAAAAAAATTGCTACGATCACGCAAGATCTATCTAGGAGATGCATAGCAACGAGACGGGAGAGTGTGTCCACGTACCATCGTAGACCGAAAGCGGAAGCGTTTAGTAACGCGGTTGATGTAGTCGAACGTCTTCACGATCCAACTGATCCAAGTACCGAACGTATGGCACCTCCGTGTTCAGCACACGTTCAACAGGATGACATCCCTCGAGCTCTTGATCCAGTTGAGGACGAGGGAGAGTTCCGTCAGCACGACGGTGTGGCGACGGTGATGATGAAGTTACCGGCGCAGGGCTTCGCCTAAGCACTACGACGATATGACCGAGGTGTTAACTGTGGAGGGGGGCGCCGCACATGGCTAGGAACAATTGATGTGTGTTCTAGGGGTGCCCTCCCCACGTATATAAAGGAGGGAGAGGGAGGGAGGCAGCCTAGGGCGCACCCAAGTAGGAGGAATCCTACTTGGGCCCCTAGTCCAATTCGCCCCCCTACCATATTTGGACAAGGGGGAAAGGAAGGAGGGGGGAGGGGAAGGAAGTAGGAGTCCTACTTCATACTTTCCTTTTCCTCCACCCCTTTCCCTTTCTCCCCATGTGGCTGGTCCGATAGGGGGCGCACAAGCCCCTTGTGGGCTGGTGTGTTCCCTTACTTAGCCCACTAAGCCCATATGTTTGCCGGGGGTTGCCCGAAACCCCTTCCGGTGACCCGGTATCACCCAGAACACTTCCGGTGTCCAAATAGGCAAATACCATCGTCCTATATATGAATCTTTACCTCTCGACTATTTCGAGACTCCTCGTCATGTCCGAGATCTCATCTGAGACTCCGAACAAACTTCGGTCATCAAATAACATAACTCATAATACAAATCATCATCGAACGTTAAGCGTGCGGACCCTACGGGTTCGAGAACTATGTAGACATGACCGAGACACATCTCCGGTCAATAACCAATAGCAGAACCTGGATGCTCATATTGGCTCCTACATATTCTACGAAGATCTTTATCGGTCAAACCACATAACAACATACGTTGTTCCCTTTGTCATCGGTATGTTACTTGCCTGAGATTCGGTCGTCGATATCATCATACCTAGTTCAATCTTGTTACCGGCAAGTCTCTTTACTCGTTCTATAATGCATCATCCCGTGACTAACTCATTAGTCACATTGCTTGCAAGGCTTATAGTGATGTGCATTACCGAGAGGGCCTAGAGATACCTCTCCGATACACGGAGTGACAAATCCTAATCTCGATCTATGCCAACCCAACAAACACCTTCAGAGACATCTGTAGAGCATCTTTATAATCACCCAGTTACATTGTGACGTTTGATAGCACACAAGGTGTTCCTCCGGTATTCGGGAGTTGCATAATCTCATATTCAGAGGAACATGTATAAGTCATGAAGAAAGCAATAGCAATAAAACTCAATGGTCATAATGCTAAGCTAACGGATGGGTCTTGTCCATCACATCATTCTCCTAATGATGTGATCCCGTTCATCAAATGACAACACATGTCTATGGTCAGGAAACTTAACCATCTTTTATTAACGAGCTAGTCAAGTAGAGGCATACTAGGGACATTCTGTTTTGTCTATGTATTCACACATGTACTAAGTTTCCGGTTAATACAATTCTAGCATGAATAATAAACATTTATCATGATATAAGGAAATATAAATAACAACTTTATTATTGCCTCTAGGGCATATTTCCTCCAGTCTCCCACTTGCACTAGAGTGAATAATCTAGTTCACATCGCCATGTGATTTAACACCAATAGTTCACATCACCATGTGATTAGTTCACATCGCCATGTGACTAATACCCAAAGGGTTTTACTAGATTCAATAATCTAGTTCACATCGCTATGTGATTAACACCCAAAGAGTACTAAGGTGTGATCATGTTTTGCTTGTGAGAAGCTTAGTCAATGGGTCTGTCACATTCAGAGCCGTAAGTATTTTGCAAATTTTCTATGTCTACAATGCTCTGCATGGAGCTACTCTAGCTAATTGCTCCCACTTTTAATATGAATCCAGATTGAGACTCAGAGTCATCCGGATCGGTGTAAAATCTTGCATCGGCATAACTCTTTACGACGAACTCTTTATCACCTCCATAACCGAGACATATCTCCTTAGTCTTCTAAGGATAATTTTGACCATTGTCAAGTGATCCACTCCTGGATCAATATCGTACCCCCTAGCCAAACTCATGGAAAGTAACACAATAGGTTTTGTACACAGCATAGCATACTTTATAGAACCTATGGCTGAGGCATAGGGAATGACTTTGATTCTCTTTCTATTTTCTGTCGTGGTCGTGTTTTGAGTCTTACTCAACTTTACACCTTGCAATACAGGCAGGAACTCCTTCTTTGACTATTCCATTTTGAACTACTTCAAAAATCTTGTCAGCGTATGTACTCATTGAAAAATCTTATCAAGCGTCTTAATCTATCTCTATAGATCTTGATGCCCAATATGTAAGCAGCTTCACCGAGGTCTTTCTTTGAAAAACTCCTTTCAAACACTCCTTTATGCTTTCCAGAAAATTCTACATCATTTCCGATCAACAATATGTCATTCACATATACTTATCAGAAAGGCTGTAGTGCTCCCACTCACTTTCTTGTAAATACAGGCTTCACCGCAAGTCTATATAAAACTATATGCTTTGATCAACTTATCAAAGCGTATATTCCAACTCCGAGATGCTTGCACTAGTCCATAGATGGATCGCTGGAGCTTGCACATTTTGTTAGCATTTTTAGGATTGACAAAACCTTCTGGTTGTATCATATACAACTCTTCTTTAATAAATCCATTAAGGAATGCAGTTTTGATATCCATTTGTCAGATTTCATAAAATGTGGCAATTGCTAACATGATTAGGACAGACTTTAAGCATCGATACGAGTGAGAAAATCTCATCGTAGTCAACATCTTGAATTTGTCAAAAACCCTTTTCGACATGTCGAGCTTTGTAGATAGTAACACTACTATCAGTGTTCGCCTTCCTCTTGAAGATCCATTTATTCTCAATAGCTTGCCGATCATCGGGCAAGTCCACCAAAGTCCACACTTTGTTCTCATACATGGATTCTATCTCAGATTTCATGGCCTCAAGCCATCTGTCAGAATCTAGGCTCATCATCACTTCCTCATAGTTCGTAGGTTCATCATGGTCTAGGAACATGAATTCCAGAAAAGGATTACCGTGCCACTCTGGTGCGGATCGTACTCTGGTTGACCTATGAGGTTCGGTAGTAACTTGATCTAAAGTTTCATGATCATCATCATTAACTTCCTCACTAATTGGTGTAGGCATCACTGGAACTGATTTCAGTGATGAGCTACTTTCCAATTCGAGAGAAGGTACAATTACTTCATCAAGTTCTACTTTCCTCCCACTCACTTCTTTCGAGAGAAACACCTTCTCTAGAAAGGATCCACTCTTAGCAACAAATATCTTGCCTTCGGATCTTTGATAGAAGGTGTACCCAACAGTTTCTTTTGGGTATCCTATGAAGACGGCTTCTCCGATTTGGGTTTGAGCTTATCATCTGAAACTTTTTCACATAAGCATCGCACCCCAAGCTTTAAAAAACGACACATTGGTTTCTTGCTAAACCACAGTTCATACGGTGTCGTCTCAACGGATTTTTAGACGGTTCCCTATTTAACGTGAATGCAGTTGTCTGTAATGCATAACCCAAAACAATAGTGGTAAATCGGTAAGAGACATCATAGATTGCACCATATCTAATAAAGTACGGTTACGACGTTCGGACACACCATTACGCTGTGGTGTTCCAGGTGGCGTGAGTTGCGAAACTATTCCACATTGTTTCAAATGAAGGCCAAACTCGTAGCTCAAATATTCGCCTCCGCAATCAGATCGTAGAAACTTTATTTTCTTGTTATGATGATTCTCAACTTCACTCTAAAATTCTTTGAACTTTTCAAATGTTTCAGACTTGTGTTTCATTAAGTAGATATACCCATATCTGCTCAAATCATCTGTGAAGGTCAGAAAATAATGATACCCGTCGCGAGCCTCAACACTCATCGGACCGTATACATCGGTATGTATTATTTCCAATAAGTCAGTGGCTCGCTCCATTGTTCCGGAGAACAGAGTCTTAGTAATCTTGCCCATGAGGCATGGTTCGCAAGCATCAAGTGATTCATAATCAAGTGATTCCAAAAGCCCACCAGCATGGAGTTCCTTCATGCGCTTTACACCAATATGACCTAAACGACAGTGCCACAAATAAGTTGCAGTATCATTATTAACCTGGCATCTTTTGGCATCAATATTATGAATATGTGTATCACTACAATCGAGATTCAATAAACCATTCACCTTGGGTGTATGACACGGAAGGTTTTATTCATGTAAACAGAATAACAATTATTCTTTGACTTAAATGAATAACCGTATTGCAATAAACATGATCCAATCATATTATGCTCAACGCAAACACCAAATAACATTTATTTTAGGTTCAACACTAATCCCGAAGGTAAAGGGATTGTGCGATGGTGATCTTATCAACCTTGGAATCAATTCCAACACACATCATCACCTTGCTCTCAACTAGCCTCTGTTCATTTTATAACTCATGTTTCAAGTTACTAATCATAGCAACTGAACCAGTATCAAATACCCAGGGGCTACTATGAATACTAGTAAAGTACACATCAATAACATGTATACCATATATACTTTTTCCACTTTGCCATCCTTATTATCCGCCAAGTATTTGGGGCAGTTCCGCTTCCAGTGACCATTTCCTTTGCAGTAGAAGCACTCCGTTTCAGGCTTGGGTCTAGCTTTGGACTTCTTCATGGGAGTGGCAACTTGCTTGCCATTCTTCTTGAAGTTCCCTTTCTTTCTCTTGCCCTTTTACTTGAAACTAGTGGTCTTGTCAACCATCAACACTTGATGCTTTTCTTGATTTCTACCTTCGCCCATTTCAGCATCGCGAAGAGCTCGCGGAATCGTTTTCGTCATCCCTTGCATATTATAGTTCATCACGAAGTTCCAGTAACTTGGTGATAGTGACTAGAGAACTCTGTCAATCACTATCTTATCTGGAAGATTAACTCCCACTTGATTCAAGCGATTGTAGTACTCAGACATTCTGAGCACATGCTCACTGGTTGAGCTATTCTCCTCCATCTTGTAGGAAAAAATACTTGTCAGAGGTCTCATACCTCTCGACTCGGGGATGAGTCTGAAATACCAATTTCAACTCTTGGAACATCTCATATGCTCCATGGCGTTTCAAAACATTTTTTAAGTCCCGGTTCTAAGCCGTAAAGCATGGTGCACTAAACTATCAAGTAGTCATCATACCGAGCTTGTCAAACGTTCATAACGTCTGCATTTGCTCTTGTAATAGTTCTGTCACCTAGCGGTGCATCAAGGACATAATTCTTCTGTGCAGCAATGAGGATAATCCTCAGATCACGAACCTAGTCCGCATCATTGCTACTATCAACTTTCAACTTAGTTTTCTCTAGGAACATATCATAAATAAAACGGGGAGGCTATACGCGAGCAATTGATCTACAACATAGATATGCAAATACTATCAGGACTAAGTTCATGATAAATTTAAGTTCAATTAATCATATTACTTAAGAACTCCCACTTAGATAGAAATCCCTCTAGTCATCTAAATGATCATGTGATCCATATCAACTAAACCATGTCCGATCATCACATGAGATGGAGTAGCTTTCAATGGTGAACATCACTATGTTGATCATATCTACTATATGATTCACGTTCGACCTTTCGGTCTCAGTGTTCCGAGGCCATATCTGCATATGCTAGGCTCGTCAATTTTAACCCGAGTATTCTGCATGTGCAAAACTGGCTTGCACCCGTTGTATGTGAACGTAGAGCTTATCACACCTGATCATCACGTGGTGTCTCAGCACGAAGAACTGTCGCAACGGTACATACTCATGGAGAACACTTATACCTTGAAATTTTAGTACGGGATCATTGTTGGTGTCAAAACCGGCAGATCTCGGGCAAGGGGTCCCGAACTGTGCGTCTAAGGATCGAGGGTAACAGGAGGCAGGGGACACAATGTTTACCCAGGTTCGGGCCCTCTTAATGGAGGTAATACCCTAGTTCCTGCTTGATTGACTTTGATGAGTATAGGGGTTACAAGAGTTGATCTACCTCGAGATCATAATGGTTAAACCCTAGATGTCTTGCCTCTATGATTATGATTGCCTCTACGGACTAAACCCTCCGGTTCATATAGACACCGGAGGGGGCTAGGGGTGTACAAAGTCGATTTACAGAGAAAGGAATCTTCATATATGCACGCCAAGCTTGCCTTCCACGCCAAGGAGAGTCCCATACGGACACAGGGGAAAGTCTTTCGTCTTGTATCTTCACGGCCCATCAGTCCAACCCACGTCACATAGCCCGGACGCCCGAGGACCCCGTAATCCAGGACTCCCTCAGTAGCCCCTGAACCAGGCTTCAATGGCGATGTGTCCGGCGCGCAGATTGTCTTCGGCATTGCAAGGCGGGTTCCTCCTCTGAATACTCCAAAGTAGTTGATCAACAAGAACTATGTCCGGATCTGTGTAACAATCACAATATTGTCGGATCACGGGTTCCGACAAAACCCTCAAGGTTCGAACACTAGGGTGCGCACGAAGATCTCTCCCTACCAATCCACGTCCTAGCTTCACTAAGATCTTACAGACTAACTCCACGAGCTTGCAACACAAAGAACACAAGATTTATACTGGTTCGGGCCACCGTTGTGGTGTAATCCCCTACTCCAGTGTGCTAGTGGTGGATTGCCTCTCGGGCTGAGGATGAACAGTACAAGGGGAAGAACAGCCTCCTGAGGTTGAGGTGTTCTTGTGCTTGGCGAACTTGTGTGGGTGAGGATTCGATGCCTCCTACTGTGGTGGCTAGTCCTATTTATAGAGGCCCTGGTCCTCTCCCCAAATATTGAGCGGGAAGGGAGCCAACAATGGCCAATTTGAAAGGGGACAGCTAGTACAGCTTATCCTGACAAAAGCAGTCTTCGCCTGCAAAAGGCTCTGGTGATGACGTTGTCTTGGGCTCCATGGTGACCTCCGTCTTGCCGTCCTGCTGGTCTTGGTCTCATTGCACCGATGTGGAAACCTTTGCTCGACGCCTCGGTACTCCGCGCCTGCGCTTTCTCCCTTAGCACCAAAGAGGAAACAAGGACACTGCGCGCGTTGGCGCCCGCCTGGCCTCGATCGTCATGGCTCACGTCACGAGAACCTCGCGAGGTTTCCCTTGCCTTGATCTCTCCGCCCCTCATGAGCTAGCCTGGCGAGGCTACTCCTGAGGAGGTCTTGTGTCATCCGCCTCGCGAGGCTTGGCCCCTCGCGAGGGTCTTGAATGCCTTGTTGATGAACATGGGCCGTACGAGCCCGCTCGCAGAGCCACGCCGTGGGCCGCAGGCAGGCAAGTCTGGGGACCCCCGTTCCAAGAACGCCGACAGTAGCCCCCAGGCCGAAGGCACGCTCGGGCTTGGCTTCGAGGCGAAGCCAAAGGTCAAGGGTGGAGCGCCGCGGGCACCAATAGCCTGCGGCCTTGGTCGACGCGTGGCGGTTGATTGGACATGGGCGTCTCCGCTTCCCCACGCTGCCTTGGTAACTGCCCGACTGTCAAAAGGCTGGCGTAGATAGCGCTTGCCTTCACTGCTTCCTTTCGCCTTGCTCAGATCCCCTTTCTTGCGCCCTGCCTCAGAAATCCCCAGATCTGCTTCCGTCCTCCACCGCATCAACGACCAATGGCGCCACGCAAGGTCAAGCCCTCCTCGTCGCCGGCTTGGTACGAACCAGCTCTCGACGCGCCCAATGTCTCGGAGAAGAGCCTCGCCACCACACGCTTGCTGACGGCGGGGGAGAGCAACAAGAGGGGGAAGACGGAGCTCCAGGTCGCCTCCGACACGCCGGAGCCTGAGGGGAGTACCTTTTCCCCCTTCTTCACGAGTAGCATCACCGCGGGGCTGGTTCCTCCCTTTTCTGACTTCTTCTATGAGGTCCTTGGCCACTACGGGCTGCACGCGCTGCACCTGCATCCCAACTCCATCCTTCTCTTGTCCATCTTCGCCTACTATTGCGAGGCGTATTTGGGCGTGAAGCCGTTCGTGGCTCTGCTGCGCCACCTCTTCTTCCTCCACGTCAGCGAGGGTCATATCTCCGGGTGCGCCAATTTCATCGCGGCCGGCAAGGCCAACTCGATCTCGAATACCAGGAAGAAGGCCAACAACCTCAGGGCCAAATGGGTCATGATGGGTGCCAAGTGTGTCCACCCGCATTTGGCGCTGCTGATGGAGATGCCCCAGTCCGACAAGGGGTGGTCTTGTGCGAAGCTTACTGATGAACGGGCGTCGTCGGTGTTGGAGCAGATGAAGGCCGACTTGAAACCGGGCAACGCGAGGGCGGCCAAGGTGACGGGGGCCATGCTCCTGAGGGAGTTCTTGACGCTGCGCGTTGCTCCACTTTAGGCGCGTGCGCGCCCCTTGTGGAGGCTCGGAGATGAAGAGGACAAGATTCGCCTGAGCCCGGAGGCCTTGCCTGATGATGAGCTGTCTGCAGTTTTGCCCCTCTTGGTCGGGGACAATCAGGAGTACCCGCCGAGCGCCTTCATTCTCCTGTTCCGCCGCAAGGACTGGGAGCAAATCGTGGCTTCCAGGCCGACTTTTGACGATCGCGGGCTGGTGCCGCCGGCGCCTACCGGGGCCCCTGCGGCGCCGTAGCCGGTGGAGCTGTCTTTTGACGAGTCCCGCGGGGAGGAAGAGGGGCAGGAGGAAGACTCGGAGGTGACCCCCAAAGGGATGGGGGAAACCTCCCCCTTGAGCAAAGCTGACATCCTCCGCGCCCTGCCAGACGATGCTAAGGCCGACGCCTGCCACGAGGAGGGGGAGCTGCCTGTCATCCTGACAAGGGGCAGATCGTCGCTGGTCTCTCGAGATGGCACCCCCGCCTTGGCGCCGTCTGAAGCTACTTCCGGTCCCTCTGCTACGCCGTTTTTTGCTCCTGGAGCCAGCGCGCCCGCACCTCAAGCCTCGAGGCTCTCGGGCTTCAAGCTCACCAAGCGGAGGGTGGACTACGCCGCGGTGGACCAGTAAGTGCTCGAGCTTTGCCTTGTCCTTGCTTATGCTGCTGCCTCCTGACGTTCGTCCTTGGTTGTCCAGGCCGCTGCCTTCGGCGAAGAAGAGGAAGGAGGATGCAGCGGTCGCACCCCCCTCCGCGGAGAAAGGAGGCGACAGCACTCGCACCTCCCCAGCTCGGTCGCCCTCACGAGACCAGGAGGAGCGTCATCACGAGGAGTTAGCCCCCGAGGTCCCGCTGGCTCCGGAAGTGCCGATGTCCGGCTCGACTGCCGAGGTTCCAAAGGCTCAGGAGCCCTTGGTCTCCCAGGCCTTGGTGACGGCGTCGCCTCCTTCTCCTGCCGCGCCATTGCTCCTAGGTTCTTCTGCCTCTTCTGCTGTCTTGGAGCGTGCCCTTTCAGAGATGACCCAGCTGTGGGAAGATCTCCTGGGTGCGGATCCGCACCTGGTAGCCGGGCGCCTGGAGCTAGCCTCCGGCTGGCTTCAGTCTGACGCGGCGGTCCGAGCGACGCTGAACTAGGCCGTGACGGCTTCCGAGAAGGAGAAGCGAGCCACCGCACAAGCTGCGGCCAATCGCGAGGCGGCGCTGAAGGACGCCGAGGCCGCCCACGACCTCTGCCGGGCGCTGGAGGACGAGCTGAAGGGTCTGCGCGATGAGCACGCAGAGGAAGCTCGTGGCCGCCGGGCGAAGGAGGAGGAGATGAAGGCCCGGGAGGACGCCATCAAGAACCGCGATGCCGAGCTGGGGGAGTTGGCGAAGACGCAGGCCGCTGAACGCGGCGGGCTGGAGGAGCTGGAGCGGAAGGTGGAGGCGAGGAAGGACGATCTTGAAGCCAAGGCGAAGGTCCTAACTGAGGACCGCGCGGCCTTCGCGCTTCTCGAGAAGAGGTCCCCTGAGGCTCTAAAGTCACTCTATGAAAAGGGCTTGGAGAGGCCGCTGACCACCGATGAGGACGGCCCCACTCAGCTGCTTCCCTACCTGGTTGCCGCGCTTGAGGAAGTCGTGACCGGCGTTGGTCCTATGGCCGAGGCAAAAGCCCGCGTTCTCTCCCCAGCTGCACTGACACACGTCTTCAGTCACCTCTATCTTCGTGACCCCGGCGCTCGTCTTGACGAGCTGCTGGAGCCTGTGGCTGATGAACACTGTACGGCTGCCGCCACAGCCGTGAAAGGCCAGGTGGAGGCCCTGCTGAAGAAGTTCCACGGCTTCACTTCCACGCCTTCGACCGAAGGCGCCGCCACTCCTGTAGCTCCGGCCGGTGGCCAAGACGACGGCAACGCCATCAAGGGAGGAGTGCCTCTCGCGAGCGTCGATGGTGTTCAGGGATGACCTGCGGCTCCTTTCCTGTTTTATTCCTGCAGCATGCATCATGCCTCGTGGAGGCATTAAACTTGCGTTTGATATTGTGAGAACAATATGTCTTGTAATATTTGCTTTGAGATTTTGCGATTTTTCTTCCTATTTGCTTTGCGTTCTGCATCGGCAGAGCCCGGCCCCGCGCATGCCTCAGCCACCGTTGAGCCGACCGGAGACCGGGACGGACCCAAGGAGTGAGGGGCTACGTGACCAGTTAGGCTCCTGAGTTGCGATGCTCAGGAGTCCCCCTTGACGCGCAAACAGCTTATAGGAACGAAATGAGAGGATAGGTTTGGTGTTCTACGTCGGCAGAGCCCGGCCCCGCGCATACCTCAACCGCCGTTGGGCCGACCGGAGACCAGGACGACCCAAGGAGTGAGGGGCTACGTGACCAGTTAGGCTCCTGAGTCGCGATGCTCAGGAGTCCCCCTTGACGCGCAAACAGCTTATAGGAAGGAGACGCGGGGATAGGTTTGGTGTTCTACATCGGCAGAGCCCGGCCCCGCGCATACCTCAACCGCCGTTGGGCCGACTGGAGACCAGGACGACCCAAGGAGTGAGGGGCTACGTGACCAGTTAGGCTCCTGAGTCGCGATGCTCAAGAGTCCCCCTTGGCGTGCAAACAACCTTCATACCTTTGCCCTCGCCGAGCCTTGGCTCGGGAGGGGCGTGCGACGACCAGGTCCGGGGGACCTGGCTGGGTGGCGTACACTTGGGCGTTACCCGAGCGCAGCCCCCGTGCCCAGCCCCCTCGCGCGATTCTCCCGAGGGGAGGGTGTTGCGGTGAGGCCGGACACTGAGCTCTGGGGCTCCCTGAGGTTGGTGCGGCCGTGCGGCCGCCCTCAGTTGTTTATCACCAGCGCGGAGCATAGTGCTTCCGCTTGTGCACGGGCATAGCCGCTCCTCGGCAGTGTCGACGGCCAGCGCGGAGCATGGTGCTTCCACTGGTGCGTGAGAGGGGACTCCCTACTGCGGAGAGCCCCCGGGGCGTGTACAGCCCCGCCCTGACACGTGGCTTGCACAGCAGGGCTAGACGAGGTGTATCTGGGCACTCATGAGCCAGCGCGGGACTCACGAGGCCCTACCTCAAGGCGGGTTGCGCCTGGTCTTGGTTTTTGTTCGCTGCGCTGGTCCTGCGAGGTGGTTAGACAACCTGCACCGAACAAATCTCCCGAGGTTATCGCGTGAGAAGGACAAGCACCAACGGCCCCAGGAGGTGACGTGAACGGGGCCGGCCCGCCAGACAGAGCTCAGCCGCTAGATTTATCGACGCTGCAGGGACGGGCCCGAGCACAGACGCCGTGCTTCCTACTCACGCGAAGAATCCTGAAGAAAGACGGCCGGCGCGCGGCTCCCATGGTGGGTGACGATCGAGTAGGTAATAATCATAGGTAGATTAAGTATGGAAAGAATACTAGCTTAGGTAAAATGCAGGGAAGATACATGCCACCGGGTCCGGCCCGAGCGGCTTGGGGATGATGCAGCCCGAGGGGCGCCCCCAGCAAGGTAAGCTAAAGACATAAAAAGGGATACATGCCACAGGGACGGACCCACGTGGCCTGGGAATGATGCAGCCCGGGGGCGCTCCCAGCTAAATGAGCTTGGAAGATGTCACCTGGTTCTGTTCATGAAGGGATGTTGGAGCAACTGAAGGTACGCGGCGAAGGGGTTGCTCCTCACGAGCCACCGGGGCCCTGAGCCTCGGGAGGCTCTGGGGGTCCTGGTGGTTCCTTGAGGACCGTCTCCATCTCCGTCAGGACAGCGTGGTACCTGGCCTCCTGAGTCACCAGGGCACGCCGCAGGTTGCACTGATAGGCGGACGCCACGCTCGGCAGGCCAAAAGGCATGCGAACGTAGCTGTGCGGTGGGCCCTCGCAGCATCCCACGCGCGAAGGCCAGAAGGGCTCCTGAGATGCGGCCCTGTTGAGCCCTGGGATGTCGATGCAGACGCGCAGCCCAGCATCCTCGCCTGGATGGGGAGCTGCGCCTGGTGAACGGCGATTGCCGCGCATGGCCCTCGCATCTTGCAGCTCCTGCGTGGTCCCGGTGATGAACTCCTGAGCGGTAGGCGCTCCTCGCCCTGTGTTATCCTGAGGGAAACGTGCCGTGAAACACGCCTCCAAGTGGTGCCCAAGCGCCTCCCTCGTGATGTTGGCAAGGTTTGAGGCCCTCAAGAAGAGAGCCCCCAAGCCCTGCCCGAGAAGGGCGCCGGGCGCGCTTTCCTATGCGATGGAGGGAGGCGCCCCAGGTGCGGGCGCTGATCCTGACGAGGTACCACTCGCGAAACCACCCTCCCGAGGTCCTGCGCGGAGCGGCTGCTTCTTCTTCTTGGGGGTGACCTCAGGAGGGCGCTCGCCCTTGCTGTCGGGGTCGTTGATTGCTGCAGCTTGGAAGGCGCGCTCGAGCGAGCACACCGCATCTCTTTCTTCGCATGGGACTGTGATGATTCCGCCGCTTCCTGGCATCTTGAGGACATTGTAACCATGATGGGTCACCGCCATGAACTTGGCCAGGGCTGGATACCCGAGGATTGCATTGTACGGCAGACGGATGTGCGCGACGTCGAAGTCGATGAGTTCGGTGCGGTAGTTGTTGCGTTCTTCGAAGGTGGCAGGGGGTGGATCTGCCCTATCGGTGTGGTGGAACCGTCGGTCACTCCTGAGAAAGGCTTGGTAGGCTGAAGCTGGTCATACGGCACTCGGAGGTTGTCGAACGTGTCGACGGACAAGACGTTAAGCCCTGCACCGCCGTCGATGAGAATCTTGGTGACTTGTACATTGCTGATGACTAGTGAACAGAGCATGGGGAGAACGCCGGCAGTAGCCGCACACTTGAGCTGATCAGCCGAACTGAAGGTGATGGCGCACTTGGACCACCTGAGCGGGCGTGTGGCTTCAAGCTTGGGGAGGACTGCGTTCGCTTCACGAGCAAATTGTTTGAAGATACACTGTGAGGCTGGGGCCTGAGCTCCGCCCAAGATGCAGGCGATTGCTCGCGGCTCCTGGAAGCCCCCAGCCCCCTCGTCTTGATGGTGGTCGCTGTTCCTTCTTGGTGGTGGAGGCAGTGGAGGAAGACCGGCGTTGCCCTGAGGACGATCCTCACGAGGCTGGTCCCTCCAGGCGCCCTCGCGAGGCTAATCTTGCCAGCGGTCCTCACGAGGCCGGTCGCGCCACTCCTGGCGCGGGCCACGGTCATCCCAGCGTTCGCCACCACGTCCTCCTCCTCGGCCGTAGCCCCGGTCGTTGCGCTCGGGGCGTCGACCGAAGCGCCTTCTCGAATGGCTCTGAGCTCTTGACAGTTGCTGGTGTTGTGGCTATGCAGGTTGTGGAAGGCGCAGAACGGTCGGCTGCTCTTGGATGACTCGGGCTGGTCCCTGCCGCGCTTGGTGTCTGGCTCCGCCGTGAGAACGGCTGCTCCCTTGCGCTTCACGTCCTTGGCCTTGGCTTTCTTCTCCTCTGGGTCTGCAACCGGGAGCTCGAGGAGGGAGAGACGCCCCTCCTCATCTCTTGCGCACTTGGTCTCCAGGTTAAATAGCTCCAGAGACGTGCACAACTCCTCATGGATGGCAAGCTCCTCCTTCATCTTGACGTCGCGGACGCCATCAGAGAACGCGGAGATGATGGCCTCCTCCGTCACCTTGGGGATCTTGAGACGAACGTTGTTGAAGCGCTGGATGTACTTCTGGAGGGTCTCTCCTGGTTGTTGGTTGACGCGGCGTAGGTCACCCGCGGCCGGTGGGCGGTCGCGAGTGCCCTGGAAGTTGGCGACGAAGCGGTTGCACATCTCGTCTTTGAGCGCCATGGGGAACCAGTTCGCCATGACTTCCTCATCGCCGTTGGCCGCCTCAATGCTCAGCTCGTAGAGCTGCAGGAACTCCGCGGGGTCGGGGGTGCCGTCGTAGCGAGGAGGCAGATCCGACTTGAACTTGCCCGGCCAGGCGACGCTTCGAAGCTCGGGGGTGAAGGCGCGACAGCCGGCCGTGGTCACCGGGGCCCGTCTTGGAGGTGGAGCTTGGTCTTGGCGCCCGCGCACCGCCACGGCAAGCGGCACGGGGCCCTGCCGCGGCAAGCGATCCAGACGTAGCGGTGCGGGGAGTGGTGGAGCGTTCTCTTGCGGTCGAGGGACTTCTTAACAGCTTCTTTCTTCACGTGCAGGCGCGGGACGCGGTGGGTCGCGCCGTGGAGCTGCGCGCCTGGACGCCTGGGCGCCATCTTGGTGCAGAGGTGGTGGAGGTGCTCCGTGAGCTACATCGCCCGTAGCTGGCGGAGGGCGAGGCAGCAAGAGGGACGGTGCAGGGGAGCCCCCTGCGGCGCTGACAAGCTCGGCGATGCGGTCGAGCCAGTCCTCGTAGAGGTCGTCGACTGGGCGGTAGAGCAGGAGCTCGTGCGCCATGAGGAGCGCGGCCCGTGCGTCCGTGGGAGCGCGGCGAGCGTGAGACGACGAACCAGCGGGAGTCAGCAATGGAGTGGCGGTGCGGCCGTCCTGCCGCACCGAGGGGTGCAATGAGGATGCTTGATGCTCATTCCCCACCGGGCCGGTGGCGGCGTTGGCGGCAGGCGACGGAGAACAACGGGGTGGCCCGCCGACGGAAGTTGTCTGAGCAACGCAGGTGGCGAGGGCCGCCCGGCGCTCAGCGCGAGCACGGCGCGCGTCCGCCATGGAGATGATGAAGCAACGGGACGCGGAGCGACGGAAGGGAAGTCTCAGCGCACCCCTACCTGGCGTGCCAAATGTCGGATCACGGGTTCCGGCAAAACCCTCAAGGTTCGAACACTGGGGTGCGCACGAAGATCTCCCCCTACCGATCCACGTCCTAGCTTCGCTAAGATCTTACGGACTAACTCCACGAGCTCGCAACACAAAGAACACAAGATTTATACTGGTTCGGGCCACCGTTGTGGTGTAATACCCTACTCCAGTGTGGTGGTGGTGGATTGCCTCTCGGGCTGAGGATGAACAGTACAAGGGGAAGAACAGCCTCCTGAGGTTGAGGTGTTCTTGTGCTTGGCGAACTTGTGTGGGTGAGGATTCGATGCCTCCTACTGTGGTGGCTAGTCCTATTTATAGAGGCCCTGGTCCTCTCCCCAAATATTGAGCGGGAAGGGAGGCAACAACGGCCAATTTGAAAGGGGGCAGCTAGTACAGCTTATCCTGACAAAAGCAGTCTTCGCCTGCAAAAGGCTCTGGTGATGACGCCGTCTTGGGCTCCATGGTGACCTCCGTCTTGTCGTCCTGCTGGTCTTGGTCTCGTTGCACCGATGTGGAAACCTTTGCTCGACACCTCGGTACTCCACGCCTGCGCTTGCTCCCTTAGCACCAAAGAGGAAACAAGGACACTGCGCGCGCTGGCGCCCGCCTGGCGCCCGCCTAGTCTCGATCGTCATGGCTCACGTCATGAGAACCTCGCGAGGTTTGCCTTGCCTTGATCGCTCCGCCCCTCACGAGCCAGCCTGGCGAGGCCGCTCCTGAGGAGGTCTTGTGTCGTCCGCCTCGCGAGGGTCTTGAATGCCTTGTTGATGAACATGGGCCATACGGGCCCGCTCGCAGAGCCATGCCGTGGGTCGCAGGCAGGCAAGTCTGGGGACCCCCGTTCCCAGAAGGCCGACAAATCACAAGGGCATAATACTTTAATCAAAAAACACGATATGTCTTCGCTGACAGTTTTTGCTGGTGAGACGTTACGTCTGGCCTCTTTATTATTCTGAATCGCTTTTCAATCTCCTGTTTCGCACTTCAAGATGCAGCCTCCGGTGACACGTCATGTCAAAACAGAGATCGCATCCTCTTATCGCCGGATCTTCCTCAATACGGGTTTGGGTAATCCAGTCGTGCTGTCTGCACGACCCCTTGGGAATAGGCTAGTTTTAAGGCTCGTGGGGGATGCTCTATATTCACTGCCTTTGTAAGGAGATAAGAATCCACTTTTTCACCCCACACCTTCTTCTTCCTCAGCCCATCCGCCCTCAAGCTCTAGAGACCAAGCTTTGATCCCTTCCGTCCCCAGAAAACATTCAAGCCATGTCCGGATCTGGAGTGCAGGGCAAGTGGATGGCCTCGTCCATCACGGAGGAGGACATCAAGGAGCTCCGGGAAGCGGGGTACTTGGCCAAGGAAATCGCCCACCGGCTTCCGGCCAAGAAGTAGATCGTCCCTACTCCGGAGCCCCATGAGAGGGTAGTATTTATCCCTCATTTCCTCCGCAGATTAGGGTTTCCCCTCCATCCTTTCGTCCGCGGCCTTATGTTCTACTACGGGCTATATTTCCATGATCTATCTCCGAATTCCTTCCTCAACATTTCGGCGTTCATCGTCGTATGTGAGGCATTCCTCCGCATCCCTCCCCACTTCGGCCTATGTCTCAAGGTCTTCAATGCGAAGCCAAAAGTGGTGGACGGTCAACACGCGGAGTGCGGTGGCGCCATGGTGAGCAAGCTTCCCAACGTCACTTGGCCTAAAGGCACCTTCGTGGAGACCGTGAAAGGGTGGCAGCAGGAGTGGTTCTACGTCACGGAACCCCGTGACTCCACATGGGCCGCTCCTCCCGAGTTCATGTCCGGGCCTCCACTGCGGCTGACATCCTGGCTAACAAGGGCCTGGACTGGGCGTCATCCGATGAGGTGACGATGCTGCAGAAGTGCATCAAGAGTATGGTAGACAAGAATACCTATCTGGCCAGTGTAATCCAGGTAATGCTCTTTCGCCGGATTCTCCCCTGCCAAGTCCGGACTCAGCACATGTGGGAGTTCAACCCGGCCGGTCCCCGGACCCTGCGGTGATTCTTCGGCACGGAGCACGAAGACATGTGGAAGCTGTTGTTCAAGACCCAAAAGACGTGGCCAGAAACGACCAAGGATCTCGGCCTCGACTGTACTCACGCATCATCTCCCGTAAGTTTTTATGATAACTTTATTATTTGCAAATCCAAGGGGCTTACTAAGCTTTCCATTCTACCCATAGGGCTGGACGAAGAAGGCGGAGCGGATTCACTGTCTGGCTCCGCTACCCGAAGACCCAGCCATCCCTCTGTTAACAAGGATGCTGGTTCCGACGCCATATCAGGCGCCGGAAAAGCGGGCCAAGAAGAAGGGCAAGGAGGCCAAAAGTGGACTCCGTCGTAAAGGTGCTTCAGACGTAGTGTCCGAAGACACCAAGATCCACTCCTCCCCTGACGAAGATGAAGGGGAGGAGGAAGAGAGTAAATCTCCCCTTAAGGGGGGAAAGAAGAAAATGGGGGCTTCCGCGGATCTGGAAGCGGAGGCGTCCAAGAAAGGGAGAATCTCCCTCACAGATGACTCCGAATCGGACACCGATGAATGGCGCCCCAGGCCGAAGCCCCTGGCCGGATCATAAATACCCCCAAATGCACTTGCACTTATATATCTATCCGGCTTTCCGCTTTGTGTTCTTAATATACTGCATTACGTGATGTAGTTCGGCTCGCGTCCTCCCCCAGCAATCCTCATCTTCGGGGAATTCGCTGGATCCGAACGTGATGGACAGCGGGTCGCCTCCGCCGGCTTCCTCCCCCAAAGCTATGGATAATGCCGAAGTGTTGTCCCGAAGGACCCTTCCGGGTCAGGGGGAGGTGCGGGGAGCTGCCACGGTGGCGCTAGAGTGCGATATCCCTGCTACCGGAAACATGGGGGAATCGACCCCCATGGAGACTGACGACGGGGGCCATGCCCAATTCGGCCCCCAACCGAATATTATTCTAGAGACCTATACGGCTCCGGAATCAGGTGGGCAGCCTCCTTCGAAAGAGGGGGGTACGCAAATCCCACCGGCGGTCTCTGTCAATCCGGAGGCGCCGGATACTCAGGTGGAAGCACTTCAGAGTGCCATCATTGTAGAAGAACATCGTACCCTTATGGGTACGGTGGTTGAGAGGGTCCAGTCCACCAAAAGCGGATTGAATGAGGCATATACTAGCCTTCTAAGAGGCTTTGAGGTACGTAATATAATACCTTTTGGCTATGTGAGAAAAAGTGTTTGTGTATAGATAGTAGCCCCTGAGACTCTGTTCGGTATTCGCAAGGGAAGGCCGAACAGAGGATCAAATGACTCGTACAGGAGATTAACATACATATCTATTTGAACCAAATAGGCTGCGACACAGGTGTCAGCTACCCATGCCGCTGAAGCGTCTGAGCTGAGGCGAAAGTTAGCGGAAAAGCAAGGGATGTGATATCGAAAATGCTTCTGAAATAATATCAGCAATAATTTGCCATCTGAATGAGTCTTATAACTTTGCTCATAGCTGACGCGTCTGAGGTCAATACCCTCAAGAGCGCGCTGGTCGAGGCCAAGAAAGAGGCGGAGGAGGAATGAGCCGCCCGCCTAAGACATGAGTCAAGGGTGGAGGAAGTCTAGCAAGAGCTTAAGGATGCTATAAGCAAATGTGAGTCCTTAGAGCGCAAAATTTTGAATCAAAAATCCGAACTTGCTAAGGCCCTCCAAAGTGCTCAGGAGGCCCGGACTGAAGCCCAAAACGCCAGCCGGGAGATCCAGGAGGCGAGGCAAATTGCGGCTAGTAAGGCCTTTAACATGCAGAGCAAATTTGTGAGGAAAAAATACATCTTACTGACCCGGATTTGGAGTTCTCCAGGAGCGTTTGCGGACCTGCCCCGGAGTGTGGCCGATGCTGCCAAGAGGGGAGCTCGACGGAAAAGCTATTCTGGTCGCAGTACCTTGCGCCTGAGCATCCCGTGCCCCTCAGTTATCAGCTGAAGCAGTTGTCCGAACTGCACAGGGTGGCTGGATTGGCCATGAGGGATTTTATAATCCGCCTGTGGCCTGCCAAACCCATACCCAGCAGCTATTTTGGGCACGTGAAGCGGCTGGTCAATGCATGCCCCCGGCTTGATGCTGTGAAGCGGTCGGTCTGCATCGAAGGTGCGCGGATGGCCTTCGCCCGTGTCAAAGTGCAGTGGGCGAAGATGGACGCCGTCAAGCTCGCAACCGAGGGGCCGCCCGCAGGCAAGGAGCACCGCACGCTGGAGCGGTATTTTGATGATGTCCTGGAAGGATCCCGCATTGTAGAGGGCCAGTGTTCAAAGGACATCATTTTTGAATGAATGTATCCTATGTTGTCCAATCTGTATTATGAAACAAGGCTTATGTATGATATGTTGCTTATTTTATTTTAAAATATTTCCTCCTGTGCGGCCGTTTACGACATCTGAGTGTTGGCCAGTCGTCGGCTTCAGCCCCCACGTAGGTAGTACGGGGGTGTTCGGGATAGCACCTAAACACACTTGACCCAACGATTTGGTCCGTGAAGGAGGTGTTAGTGCAGCGAACTAGGCAATCGGACTATATGGCTTTATCGCTCTCACTTAGCCATAGGAGTTTTATAATGGGAGTATAGGTGCAGCCCCTAGTATTGTTCGATTATCCGAACTTGGGTGCTGTAGATGCCCGGCCGGGTGAAGGCCGGCCTATCGCGTAATGCGGAAAAAATCGCAAGAGATTTATACTTAGTCACCGAATAGCTGACCAGCTCTCACCGCATCATGACAGTCAGTTTTTGGCTTTCTCTACTGAGGTGTTTGTCCAGATGAACCAGAAACACAATCGCAGTAGTTCTCCCATTACTACCTTATCCGAACAGGCGGAACGTAAGGTAGTAACCACACGAGCCGGGCAACCCAACTATTGACCAAAGACATGATTCGGAGCCGATGCATATAATGCTATATTCGGGACGCCGAATTGCACTGTGAAAGTGCTTGGACTTTGTTAGTATTTAAAAAATGTACGTGGCTCAGTAGAGCCCCTGGCGATTTAAGTCGTACCGAGGTGTACATGACAATCGGACAAAAACAGGGAAACACATATTAAGAGATAAGCCAATGCCGCATAGGTTGGGCTAAAAACTGTTTCCATTATAGTCTGATTGATACGTCAAAACGTATTGGTACAAAAAGTGCAGTAAGCAACAAGGCTCTTTTACATGCCGAGCACAGGGGAGAGCTATGTATGTGTCCTGAAAACGGACGAGGTGATCTTTAAAGACCCTGTAGGTACCCTGCCACACGTCTATGCTGCTTTTTCCCCTTGGTGTATTGTCCTTCGAGAGGATTATCGATTGGTGTTTTCATGATAGGCCTCGAAAACAGGCCCTAGTACCGTCGAAAAGGTGACGGGGTTGTAAGGAATCTGGAAAAATAAAAATGAAATATGAGTGTCCGGATAGGGTCTAGCCGTATTGTGGACTTTATCTTTATTATGCCTCCATCCTTTCCCATGGTATCTTTAGTGCATAATTATGCACGCGTGGTACATATGCCACAATTTGGTAGGGGCTGAGATGGAGGCCGGATTGCTAATCGAGCTCTTGACGAGCTGGACTGTCGTACTGTGGGGTGGTCCGGACTCGTTTGACAGTGTTCGGGGACTTGGCCGCCGATGTAATAGTCGGCTTGATAAGGCCGCCCTGTACTTCCGCTGCCAGGGCCGGGTGTGCTCCTCGGTACGGAGGGAGCGTTCCATGTTTCCATTGACCGTTATAACACCGCGTGGTCCGGGCATCTTGAGTTTGAGATAGGCATAGTGTGGGACCTCATTGAAGCGAGCGAACATGGTTCGTCTGAGCAGTGCATGGTAGCCACTGCGAAAGGGGGCGATGTCGAAGATCAAGTCTTCGTTGCGGAAGTTGTCCGGTGAACCGAAGACGGCCTCCAATGTGATTGAGCCCGTGCAGCGGGCCTCTACACCAGGTATTACTCCTTTAAAGGTAGTTTTAGTGGGCTTGATTCTTGACGGATCAATACCCATCTTGCGGACTGTGTCCTGATAGAGCAGGTTAAGGCTACTGCCGCCGTCCATGAGGACTCACGTAAGGTGGAATCCATCGATGATTGGGTCGAGGACTAATGCGGCCGAACCTCCGTGACGGATATTGGTCAGATGGTCCCTGCGATCGAAGGTGATCGGACAGGCCGACCATGGGTTGAATTTTGGGGCAACTGACTCTATCACATAGACGTCCCTTAGCGCGCGCTTGCGCTCCCTCTTGGGGATATGAGTGACGTATATCATATTCACCGTTTTGACTTCGGGGGGAAATCTCTTCTGTCCCCTTTTTTTGGTGCGCGAGGTTCCTCATCGTCATCCTCGCTGGGCGACCCTTTCTCTTTATGTTCGGCATTTAACCTGCCGGCCTCTTTAAAGACCCAACAACTTCTGTTGGTGTGGTTGGCAGGCTTGTTAGGAGTTTCGTGGATCTGGCAAGGTCGATCAAGTATTCGGTCTAGGCTTGATGAACCGTCTTTGTTTCGTTTGAATGGCTTCTTTTGTTGACCGGATTTGGAGCCACTGAATCCGGCGTTGACCGCCGTATCCTCTGTATAATCATTGTTGCTTCGACGCTTATGTTTGTTGCGTCAGGGCCTTCCGTTGTCGTTTCTAGCTTCGAAAGTGCCAGGGTCGCTGGTACTGTTGCTGCTGCGGGCTAGCCAGCTATCTTCGCCTGCGCAAAAGCGGGTCATTAGTGCTGTAAGGGCTGCCATGGACTTCGGCTTTTCTTGGCCGAGGTGTCGGGCGAGCCATTCATCGTGGATGCTATGTTTAAAGGCCGCTAGGGCTTCGGCGTCTAGATAGTCAACAATCTGGTTCTTTTTAATTAGGAACCTGGTCCAGAATTTCCTGGCCGACTCTCCAGGCTGTTGGACTATATGGCTGAGGTCATCGGCATCCAGAGGCCGGATATAAGTGCCTTGGAAGTTGTCTCTAAAGGCATCTTCCAAGTCTTCCCAACTTCCAATAGAGTTTTCTGGGAGGCTGTTTAACCAGTGCCGAGCTGGCCCCTTAAGTTTTAGGGGAAGGTATTTGATAGCGTGTAGATCATCACCGCGAGCCATGTGAATGTGGAGAAGAAAATCCTCAATCCATACTGCAGGATCTGTTGTGCTGTCGTATGATTCAATGTTCAGGGGTTTAAACCCTTCTGGGAACTGGTGCTCCATTACCTCATCAGTGAAGCATAGGGGGTGTGCAGCGCCTCTGTATCGGGCCATCTCATGACGTAGTTAGGATGAAGTATGTATGCGGTTTTCGGCCCAGGCGTGGTTATGCTTGTTACGCCAGGCTTGAGAGCCGTCTTCTCGCGCCGGGGCACGCCCCTGTGATCCGTAGATTGATCTGGTCTGACCTGCTCTATTTTCCAGGTCCCGTCGTAGGTCATATGTGTATCCCCGAGCTGTTGTTTCTCTGCTTTTACGGCGAGGTGGTGCGGGCTGGTGTTCGGCTTGAGTTGTCGTTCTGTCTCGGCCATGTGGTGGTCGGTCGGGTCCGTCAGCCGCGTTACGCGTGGGTGGTATAGGCTCCAACGCCTCATCGTCGAATTGGGGTAGCATCTTACGCTTCGGGTAACTCTTTGTTGGGCATTCGAGGCCGTATTCTTTGGCTGCCAGGACATTAGTCCATCCTTTTTTGAGCAGATCTTGGTCAGCTTGAAGCTTCTGTTGTTTCTTTTTTAGGCTTCTTGTCGTGGCTATTAGTCGGCGCTGAAAGCGCTCTTGTTCGAGGGGCTCCTCTGGTATGATAAAATCTTCGTCGCCGAGGCTCACGTCATCCTCGGAGAGTGGTAGATAGTTGCTATCCCCCAAGTCTTTGTTCCCTGCTTGCTCGTCAGGGTCGACTTGCCCGTCCTCCCGATCATCCTGTTCGGATGTTGGTTCGATGGGGTCTTCTTGGTCTTCGGCGTTCTCCAGAGTATCATTGTTTCCGGTGCCGGTATTGTTGTCTTTTTCGCGATGCGATTTAGAGCGGCGCCACTGACGTCAACGTTTCGGTGGTATCTCAAGAGGTTTCTCCTCGACTGGGTTCTTCTCCTCATCGTCGTCGCCTTCTTTAGGTGTGTCCACCATGTAGACATCGTATGAGGAAGTGGCCGTCCAGCGTTCGGTGAATGGTGGATTTTGGGCCTGCTCCTCTCCGCCATCGTCATCCATACCGTCGATGTCTTCGGAGGCGTAGTCAAGCATGTCGGTTAGATCCTCGACAGTGGCTATAAAGTGGGTGGTGGGTGGGAAGTAAAATTCCCTATTTTCAGCCCCTAGTCCGGGCTGGGCGCAATTCGAAAGCGGTTCCTCTGTGATGGCGAGGGATCGCATTAAGTCCAGAGCCTCATTTAAGAGAGAGGTTTGGATGGGGACCGAAGTTCCCTGGCCAAGCTTGCATGACGCGGATTTCAAGGGTTCGGAGCTAGTGTCCGAAGAAGTGCCCGGCTTTGTGATGATTGCCGGTGGCGCTATCCTCTCTGGTTCTCCAGTGTTGAGCTCTATAGCCGCAGAGAGTCCGGCGGGCTCTAGACTCCCGTCTTCGGACCTGGTGACGCGCTCCGGGTCTAAGGCCGGAGCGGTGGTTGAAGCCGCGAACCCTTGGAAGATCAAGTCTCCTCGGATATCAGCGACATAGTTCCGATTTTCCAAAACTGATCTGGTGACCAGGGGCGTAGCTGTCGATCTGCTCTAGGTGGACAGCCGAGTTGGCGCGCAGTGCGAGGCCGCCGAATACGAAGATCTGACCGGGGAGAAAAATCTCCTTCCCGGCAGCATTGTTGTAGATGATCGATGGAGCCATCGAGCCTTTCGACGACGGCATAGTGGAACTCCTAATGAAAGCACCAATGTCGGTGTCAAAACCGGCAGATCTCGGGTAGGGAGTCCCGAACTGTGCGTCTAAGGATCGAGGGTAACATGAGGCAGGGGACACAATGTTTACCCAGGTTCGGGCCCTCTTAATGGAGGTAATACCCACTTCCTGCTTGATTGACTTTGATGAGTATAGGGGTTACAAGAGTTGATCTACCTCGAGATCGTAATGGCTAAACCCTAGATGTCTAGCCTGTATGATTATGATTGCCTCTACGGACAAAACCCTCCTTTTATATAGACACCGGAGGGGGCTAGGGGTGTACTGTGTCGATTTACAGAGAAAGGAATCTTCATATCCGCACGCCAAGCCTTCCTTCCACGCCAAGGAGAGTCCCATCTGGACACGGGGGAAAGTCTTCCGTCTTGTATCTTCACGGTCCATCAGTCCGGCCCACGTTACATAGCCCGGACGCCCGAGGACCCTGTAATCTAGGACTCCCTCAATCATCTCATAATGATACCGTCGTACTAAACAAAATAAGACGCATAAAAGATAAACATCACATGCAATCAAAATATGTGACATGATATGGCCATCATCATCTTGTGCCTTTGATCTCCATCTTCAAAGTACC
Source organism: Triticum aestivum (assembly GCF_018294505.1). Taxonomy (NCBI): domain Eukaryota; kingdom Viridiplantae; phylum Streptophyta; class Magnoliopsida; order Poales; family Poaceae; genus Triticum; species Triticum aestivum. The sequence continues at coordinate 204,691,262 of NC_057799.1, forward strand.
GTCATGATCTCCATCGTCGCCGGCATGACACCATGATCTCCATCATCTTGATCTTTATCAACGTGTCATCACATCATTGTCTCGCCAACTATTGCTTTTGCAACTATTGCTATCGCATAGCAATAAAGTAAAGCAATTATACGGCGCTTGCATCTTATGCAATAAAGAGACAACCATAAGGCTCCTGCCAGTTGCTGATAACTTTAACAAAACATGATCATCTCATACAACAATTTATATCTCATCACGTCTTGACCATATCACATCACAACATGCCCTGCAAAAACAAGTTAGACGTCCTCTACTTTGTTGTTGCAAGTTTTACGTGGCTGGTACGGGCTTCTAGCAAGAACTGTTCTTACCTACGCATCAAAACCACAACGATTTTTCGTCAAGTGTGTTGTTTTAACCTTCAACAAGGAACGGGCGTAGTCAAACTCGATTCAACTAAAGTTGGAGAAATAGACACCCGCCAGCCACCTGTGTGCAAAGCACGTCGGAAGAACCAGTCTCATGAACGTGGTCATTTAATGTCGGTCCGGGCCGCTTCATCCAACAATACCGCCGAATCAAAGTAAGACATTGCTGGTAAGTAGTATGACTATTATCGCCCACAACTCTTTGTGTTCTACTCGTGCATATAACATATACGCATAGACCTGCTACCTCTTGAGCATGCGTTGGTTTTCCCTTGAAGAGAAAAGGGTGATGCTGCAAAGTAGCGTAAGTATTTCCCTCAGTTTTTGAGAACCAAGGTATCAATCCAGTAGGAGACTACACGCAAATCGCCTAGTACCTGCACAAACAATCAAGAACCTTGCAACCGACGCGATAAAGGGGTTGTCAATCCCTTCACGGCCACTTGCAAAAGTGAGATCTGATAAAGATAATAAGATAAATATTTTTGGTATTTTTGTTGTATAGATTGGAAAGTAAAGATTGCAAAATAAACGGTGACAGAAATTGGCAAGTTGATGGGAAACTAATAAGATGTAAAATAGACCCGGGGGCCATAGGTTTCGCTAGTGGCTTCTCTCATGATAGCACATATTACGGTGGGTGAACAAATTACTGCCGAGCAATTTATAGAAAAGTGCATAGTTATGAGAATATCTAGGCATGATCATGAACATAGGCATCACGTCCGTATCAAGTAGACCGAAACGATTCTGCATCTACTACTGTTACTCCACACATCGACCGCTTTCCAGCATGCATCTAGAGTATTAAGTTCATAAGAACAGAGTAACGCATTAAGAAAGATGACATGATGTAGAGGGATAAACTCAAGCAATATGATATAAACCCCATCTTTTCATCCTCGATGACAACAATAAAATACGTGCCTTGCTGCCCCTGCTGTCACTGGGAAAGGACACCGCAAGATTGAACCCGAAGCTAAGCACTTCTCCCATTGCAAGAAAGATCAATCTAGTAGGCCAAACTAAACCGATAATTCGAAGAGACTTGCAAAGATATCAAATCATGCATATAAGAATTCAGAGAAGAATCAAATATTGTTCATAGATAATCTTGATCATAAACCCACAATTCATCGGATCTCGGCAAACACACCGCAAAAAGTATTACATCGAATAGATCTCCAAGAACATCGAGGAGAACTTTGTATTGAGAACCAAAGAGAGAGAAAAAGCCATCTAGCTAATAATTATGGACCCGAAGGTCTGTGGTAAACTACTCACACATCATCGGAGAGGCTAAGGTGTTGATGTAGAAGCCCTCAGTGATCGAATCCACCTCCGGCAGATCGCTGGAAAAGGCCCCAAGATGGGATCTCACGGGTACAGAAGGTTGCGGCGGTGGAAAAGTGGTTTCGTGGTTCCCCTGCATGTTTTCAGGGTATAAGAGTATATATAGGCGAAAGAAGTAGGTCGGTGGAGCTACGAGGCGCCCACAAGGGTGGGGGTGCGCCCTCCTGCCTCGTGGCCGCCTTGTTGCGTCTCTGACTTCCACTCCAAGTCTCCTGGATTGCGTTTGTTCCAAGAGAGATCCTCGCGAAGGTTTCGTACCATTTGGATTCTGTTTGATATTCCTTTTCTGCGAAACACTGAAATAGGCGAAAACAGCAACTGGCACTGGGCCTCCGGTTAATAGGTTAGTCCCAAAAATAATATAAAAAAGCATATTAAATCCCATTAAACATCCAAAACAGATAATATAATAGCATGGAACGATCAAAAATTATAGATACGTTGGAGACGTATCAGCATCCCCAAGCTTAATTCCTGCTCGTCCTCGAGTAGGTAAATGATAAAAACAGAATTTTTGATGTGGAATGCTACCTAACATAATTTTCAATGTAATTTCCTTTATTATGGCATGAATGTTCATATCCGAAAGATTCAAGACAAAAGTTTAATATTGACATAAAAATAATAATACTTCAAGCATACTAACCAAGCAATTATGTCCTCTCAAAATAACATAGCCAAAGAAAGCTCATCCCTACAAAATCGTATAGTTTGGCCATGCTTCATTTTCGTCACACAAAATGCTCTCATCATGCACAACCCCGATGACAAGCCAAGCAATTGTTTCATACTTTAGTATTCTCAAATTTTTCAACTTTCACGCAAAATATGAGCGCGAGCCATGGACATAGCACTATGGGTGGAATAGAATATGATGATGGAGGTTGTGTGGAGAAGACAAAAAAGGAGAAAGTCTCACATCGACGCGGCTAATCAATGGGCTATGGAGATGCCCATCAATTGATGTCAATGCGAGGAGTAGGGATTGCCATGCAACGGATGCACTAGAGCTATAAATGTATGAAAGCTCAACAAAAGAAACTAAGTGGGTGTGCATCCAACTCGCTTGCTCACGAAGACCTAGGGCGTTTTGAGGAAGCCCATCATTGGAATATACAAGCCAAGTTCTATAATGGAAAATTCCCACTAGTATATGAAAGTGACAAAATAAGAGACTCTCTATCATGAAGACCATGGTGCTACTTTGAAGCACAAGTGTGGAAAAAGGATAGTAACATTGTCCCTTCTCTCTTTTTCTCTTATTATTTTTTTTGCTGGGCTTCTTTGGCCTCTTTTTTTTATTTGGGCTTCTTTGGCCTCTTTTATTATTATTTTCGTCCGGAGTCTCATCTCGACTTATGGGGGAATCATAGTCTCCATCATCCTTTCCTCACATGGGACAATGCTCTAATGATGAAGATCATCACACTTTTATTTACTTACAACTCAAGAATTACAACTCGATACTTAGAACAAAATATGACTCTATGTGAATGCCTCCGGTGGTGTACCGGGATATGCAACGAATCAAGAGTGACGTGTATGAAAAATGAACGGTGGCCTTGCCACAAATACAATGTCAACTACATGATCATGCAAAGCAATATGACAATGATGGAGCGTGTCATAATAAACGGAACGGTGGAAAGTTGCATGGCAATATATCTCGGAATGGCTATGGAAATGCCATAATAGGTAGGTATGGTGTCTGTTTTTAGGAAGATATAAGGAGGCTTATGTTTGATAGAGTGTATCATATCACGGGGTTTGGATGCACCGGCGAAGTTTGCACCAACTCTCGAGGTGAGAAAGGGCAATGCACGGTACCGAAGAGGCTAGCAATGACGGAAGGGTGAGTGTGCGTATAATCCATGGACTCAACATTAGTCATAAAGAACTCACATAATTATTGCAAAAATCTACAAGTCATCAAACCCAAAGCACTAAGTGCATGCTCCTAGGGGATAGATTGGTAGGAAAATACCATCGCTCGTCCCCGACCGCCACTCATAAGGAAAGCAATCAAAGAACACCTCATGCTTCAAATTTGTCACACAACGGTTACCATACGTGCATGCTATGGGACTTGCAACTCAATTTCACAATTACTCAACTAGCATGACTCTAATATTACCATCTTTATATCTCAAAACAATTATCAAGTATCCAACTTCTCATAGTTTTTAATGCACTCTATATGAAAGTTTTTATTATACCCATCTTGGATGCCTATCATATTAGAACTAATTTTATAGCCAAAGAAAATTACCATGCTGTTCTAAAAGACTCTCAAAATAATATAGGTGAAGCATGAGAGATCAATAATTTCTATAAAATAAAACCACCACCGTGCTCTAAAAGATATAAGTGAAGCACTAGAGCAAAATTATCTAGCTCAAAAGATATAAGTGAAGCACATAGAGTATTCTAATAAAAATCCGATTCATGTGTGTCTCTCCAAAAGGTGTGTACAGAAAGGATGATTGTGGTAAACTAAAAATCAAAAACTCAAATCATACAAGACGCTCCAAGCAAAACACATATCATGTGGTGAATAAAAATATAGCCTCAAGTAAAGTTACCGATAGACGAAGACGAAAGAGGGGATGCCTTCCGGGGCATCCCCAAGCTTAGGCTTTTGGTTGTCCTTGAATTTTACCTTGGGGTGCCTTGGTCATCCCCAAGCTTAGGCTCTTGCCACTCCTTATTCCAAAATCCATCAAATCTTTACCCAAAAACTTGAAAACTTCACAACACAAAACTTAAACAGAAAATCTCATGAGCTCCGTTAGTGTAAGAAAACAAACCACCACTTTAAGGTACTATAATGAACTCATTCTTTATTTATATTGGTGTTAAACCTAATGTATTCCAACTTACCTATGGTTCATACCCCCCGATACTAGCCATAGATTCATCAAAATAAGCAAACAGCACACGAAAAACAGAATCTGTCAAAAACAGAACAGTCTGTAGTAATCTGTATCAAACGAATACTTCTGGAACTCCAAAAATTATGAAATAAATTGTTGGACGCGAGGAATTTATCTATTAATCATCTGCAAAAAGAATCAACCTAAAATCACTCTCCAGTAAAAAAATGGCAGCTAATCTCGTGAGCGCTAAAGTTTCTGTTTTTTACAGCAAGATCGCAAAGACTTCACCCAAGTCTTCCCAAAGGTTCTACTTGGCACAAACACTAATTAAAACATAAAACAACATCTAAACAGAGGCTAGATGAATTATTTATTACTAAACAGGAACAAAAATCAAGGAACAAAAATAAAATAGGGTTGCCTCCCAACAAGCGCTATCGTTAATGCCCCTAGCTAGGCATAAAGCAAGAATAGATCTAGGTATTGCCATCTTTGATATTTATCTTTTTAATGGAGTTATGCTCGGATCCGGGAGGTTCCTTACGTTTCCCTTCATGCTCGGAGATTTTTAGATCTAGAGCATCCAATCGCTTATTGCAAAGTGTGATCAATGTATTCATGCGGTGAAGGTTTCCGCCAACATTTTAAGAGGTTCAATAGATTTTTGCAATTCGCATAATTTCTCTAAAACTTGGGTTCCTTATTGAGTAAGGGGTAGCCCCTTTTGTGGGGGTAGTACTCCCACTATTCCCTCTATAATTTCATAAGCAATACTGGGATCAATTTCAATAAAATTTCCTTTAGCGGCAAAATCCAAGAGTTGTCTATGGGATATGCTTAGCCCAACATAAAAATTACGAAGTAAAATCTTGAAATCTCCCTCTATAGGGCAACTACGATAGGATCCTATCATCCTATACCAAGCATCTTTTAAGTTTTCTCCTTGTCTTTGTTTGAAGTGAAGAACTTCAAAATCGGGAGACAAAGGAAGGGAGAGAGGGCTAGCCATGGGGGCGAAGCAAATGATCTAACACACTAACACACAAGAGGCAAGCGGAAAGAAGCAGACGGAAAAGGGCAGATAAAACGGCAAAGGTGAAGTGGGGGAGAGGAAAATGAGAGGCAAATGGCAAATAATGTAATGCGAGGGATACGAGTTTGTGATGGGTACTTGGTATGTCTTGACTTGAGCGTAGATCTCCCCGGCAACGGTGCCAGAAATCCTTCTTGCTACCTCTTGAGCATGTGTTGGTTTTCCCTTGAAGAGGAAAGGGTGATGCAGCAAAGTAGCATAAGTACTTCCCTCAGTTTTTGAGAACCAAGGTATCAATCCAGTAGGATACTACACGCAAATCGCCTAGTACCTGCACAAACAATCAAGAACCTTGCAACCAACGCGATAAAGGGGTTGTCAATCCCTTCACGACCACTTGCAAAAGTGAGATCTGATAAAGATAATCAGATAAATATTTTTGGTATTTTGTTGTATAGATTGGAAAGTAAAGATTGCAAAATAAACGGTGACAGAAACTGGCAAGTTGACGGGAAACTAATAAGATGTAAATTAGACCCGGGGCCATAGGTTTCACTAGTGGCTTCTCTCATGATAGCATATATTACGGTGGGTGAAAAAATTACTGCCGAGCAATTGATAGAAAAGCGCATAGTTATGAGAATACCTAGGCATGATCATGAACATAGGCATCACGTCCGTATCAAGTAGACCGAAACGATTCTGCATCTACTACTATTACTCCACACATCGACCGCTATCCAGCATGCATCTAGAGTATTAAGTTCATAAGAACAGAGTAACGCATTAAGAAAGATGACATGATGTAGAGGGATAAACTCAAGCAATATGATATAAACCCCATATTTTTATCCTCGATGGCAACAATACAATACGTGCCTTGCTGCCCCTGCTGTCACTGGGAAAGGACACCGCAAGATTGAACCCAAAGCTAAGCACTTCTCCCATTGCAAGAAAGATCAATCTAGTAGGCCAAACTAAATCGATAATTCGAAGAGACTTGCAAAGATATCAAATTATGCATACAAGAATTCAGAGAAGAATCAAATATTGTTCATAGATAATCTTGATCATAAACCCACAATTCATCGGATCTCGGCAAACACACCGCAAAAAGTATTACATCGAATAGATCTCCAAGAACATCAAGGAGAACTTTGTATTGAGAACCAAAGAGAGAGAAAAAGCCATCTAGCTAATAACTATGGACCCGAAGGTCTGTGGTAAACTACTCACACATCATCGGAGAGGCTATGGTGTTGATGTAGAAGCCCTCCGTGATCGAATCCCCCTCTGACAAATCACCGGAAAAGGCCCCAAGATGGGATCTCACGGGTATAGAAGGTTGCGGTGATGGAAAAGTGGTTTTGTGGCTCCCTGGATGTTTTCAGGGTATAAGAGTATATATAGGCGAAAGAAGTAGGTCGGTGGAGCTACGAGGGGCCCACGAGGGTGGGGGCGTGCCTACCCCCGTGGGCGCGCCCTCCTGCCTCGTGGCCGCCTCGTTGCATCTCCGACTTCCACTCCAAGTCTCCTGAATAGCATTTGTTCCAAGAAAGATCCTCGCGAAGGTTTCGTTCCGTTTGATATTCCTTTTCTGCGAAACACTGAAATAGGCAAAAAAAATAGCAACTGGCACTGGGCCTCCGGTTAATAGGTTAGTCCCAAAATAGTATAAAAAGCATATTAAAGCCCATTAAACATCCAAAATAGATAATATAATAGCATGGAACGATCAAAAATTATAGATACGTTGGAGACGTATCAAGACCTGGCTCGGATGCCACTGTTGGGGAACACAGTATTTCAAAAAAATCCTACGATCACGCAAGATCTATCTAGGAGATGCATAGCAACGAGATGGGAGAGTGTGTCCATGTACCCTCGTAGACCGAAAGCGGAAGCGTTTAGTAACGCGGTTGATGTAGTCGAACGTCTTCACGATCCAACCGATCCAAGTACCGAACGTATGGCACCTCCATGTTCAGCACACGTTCAGCACGATGACGTCCCTCGAGCTCTTGATCCAGTTGAGGACGAGGGAGAGTTCCGTCAGCACAACGGCGTGGCGACGGTGATGATGAAGTTACCGGCACAGGGCTTCGCCTAAGCACTACGACGATATGACCGAGGTGTTAACTATGGAGGGGGCGCCGCACACGGCTAGGAACAATTGATGTGTGTTCTAGGGGTGCCCTCCCCACGTATATAAAGGAGGGAGAGGGAGGGAGGCAGCCTAGGGCGTGCCCAAGTAGGAGGAATCCTACTTGGGCCCCTAGTCCAATTCGCCCCCCCCCCCTACCATATTTGGACAAGGGGGAAAGGTAGGAGGGGGAGGGGAAGGAAGTAGGAGTCCTACTTCATACTTTCCTTTTCCTCCTCTCCTTTCCCTTTCTTCCCACGTGGCTGGCCCTATAGGGGGTGCACCAGTCCCTTGTGGGCTGGTGTGTTCCCTTACTTGGCCCATTAAGACCATATCTTTGCCGGGGGTTGCCCTGAACCCCTTCCGGTGACCCGGTATCACCCAGAACACTTCCAGTGTCCAAATACCATCATCCTATATTCGAATCTTTACCTCTCGACCATTTCGAGACTCCTCGTCATGTCCATGATCTCATCCGGGACTCCGAACAAACTTTGGTCATCAAATCACATAACTCATAATACAAATCGTCATCGAGCGTTAAGCGTGTGGACCCTATGGGTTCGAGAACTATGTAGACATGACCGAGACACTTCTTCGGTCAATAACCAATAGCGGAACTTGGATGCTCATATTGGCTACTACATATTCTACGAAGATCTTTATCGGTCAAACCGCATAACAACATATGTTGTTCCCTTTGTCATCGGTAACTTGCCCGAGATTCGATCGTCGGTATCATCATACCTAGTTCAATCTTGTTACCGGCAAGTCTCTTTACTCGTTCCATAATGCATCATCCCGTGACTAACTCATTAGTCACATTGCTTGCAAGGCTTATAGTGATGTGCATTACCGAGAGGGCCTAGAGATACCACTCCAATACACGGAGTGAAAAATCCTAATCTCGATCTATGCCAACCCAACAAACACCTTCGGAGACATCTGTAGAGCATCTTTATAATCACCCAGTTACGTTGTGACGTTTGATAGCACACAAGGTGTTCCTCCGGTATTCGGGAGTTGCATAATCTCATAGTCAGAGGAACATGTATAAGTCATGAAGAAAGCAATAGTAATAAAACTCAACGATCATAAAGCTAAGCTAACGGATGGGTCTTATCCGTCACATCATTTTCCTAATGATGTGATCCCGTTCATGAAATGACAACACATGTCTATGGTCAGTAAACTTAACCATCTTTGATTAACGAGCTAGTCAAGTAGAGCCATACTAGGGACATTCTGTTTTGTCTATGTATTCACACATGTACTAAGTTTCCGGTTAATACAATTCTAGCATGAATAATAAACATTTATCATGATATAAGGAAATATAAATAACAACTTTATAATTGCCTCTAGGGCATATTTCCTTCACCTTTCTCTATAATTCCCTTCAATAAGCTATTTTCTTGCTCAAGTGTAACTTGGCTAAGACAATTGTTAGTGGATTTAGCATGGTTGTTGTTACTACTAGAAGAAGAATATTTCTTGCTCCTTGTTACTAGGTTTAACTTGTGGCATGTAAGTAGACAAGAGGATATGTTTGGCAATGTAATAAGAACTCTTCTTTCGAAGATCATCATTGATTGCTTTGAGAAACTCATGTTCTTGCTCTAAATTTATCTTCTTGAAGCATAGCTTCTCATGAGTTCTTAGGAGCTCTCTATGATCCTCTTGAGTTGTTTCATGAGCTAACTTAAGAGTGTTTAGTTCTTTAGTTAGGAGCTCAATCTCCTTCTTAGCATTGTCATTCATTTCAGCTTGACTATCATGATTACTAGCAAGTTCATTATAGTTCACATCACTAGTTTTACTAACAAGCAAATCATCATCAGCTAGCAAATCATCTTCATCACTATTGAAATCAATATACTCGGGGTGTGATACCTTGGGGCCTTTAGCCATGGAGCATCTTCCAATTCCTTCATTTGGTGAATCAAATATGTCATGGGAGTTGGATGACACTAGTGCTGTTGGGGATATGCCCTATAGACAATCATGTGATGATGATATTTCCATATGTATTCATGAGTCCTTTGTATTGTCCTTGAACATCATCAATGATATGTATCAATAAGTATGTGACTTGTTTGTGGAACTATGTATTGTATGATGATTGTTTTAATGGTCCCTAGTTGATAAGGTTATGCAGACACATATCCTTGACTAGTATACGACTCGGTTGATGACTATGTTTCACAAGTCATGTGCATGGAGATGCTAAACCGATAGTATGGGCTCGGGGATGGAGATCACCGAGCCGGACAGATCCACTTTGAGACGCAACGAGATATAGTCATCTGTTAGTCTCAAGTGCAATGTCTATGCCATGTCCTAGACCTGAGGTCCTCGCATGTTCTCGGGATGAGGATCGACTCACTTAGGGTCTATAAAATGCTACTCCGTAACTGGGTAGTTATAAAGGTAGCTTTCAGGTGAGTCGTGAGACATGCCGCGAGACATGGTTGACCAAGATGGAATTTGCCCCTCCTATTTGGAGAGATATTCTCTAGGCCCTCTCGAGTGATCAGATTCGGAAAGCATGGCCATGCGACTTGGGTTAAGTGTTGACCTAGTTCGGGAATCTGTATCATGGTTTCGAGAAGAGAGGTCGAGCTAACACAAGGGTGACAAGTACTCGCCTTGAGCTCGACAACAAATATCATGAGGCAAAAGGAATGTTGCATATGCCACATTGTTGAGGTTCGTCAAACGACTTTACGCCCACATGGGAGTTGGCACGTTCTGCTAGGAGCCGCTACCAACTATCGACTCTGGTCGTGTCCATGTGTACATGAACCTATAGGGTCGCACACTTAAGGGGTTGCAGCCCATTCGGATTGGATCTGAGTGGAAAATGGATGTGGACTCCTAGTGGGCTCAAGTGTTGAGCCCACCTCGGAGGTCTATATAAAGGGGACTGGGCACACCACTTAGGGTTTATCAGATTGAACCCTGGTTAGCCACCGCCACTCCCCATGCCCATGCCGCGCGACCGGACCTAGCAGTCCGCCGCTCGACGCTGCTCCCCGTACGTGTGGATACCTTGGAGGCATCGCATTTGCGGTGCTTGGACGAACCGTTCGAGGGAACCGCGAGGTGCCGTTCACGGGTCTTCGTTGTTCGCGGGAGATCGGCAACGCGAAGAGGAGACGGCCCGGGAGATCGGCTACACGCATCACCAACTCTACTTCCGCTGTGGTGACTGCGCGTCTAGTGGTAAACCCGATCCCGTGATCTATTTCCAGCAACATGATCTTGGGTGCGCAGTAGAAAATTTTATTTGGCGCTAGCGTAGCGTACCACGTGTTCCAATAGTGGTATCAGAGCCTCCGCTGTGTGGTAATAGATTCGATGATATGCATATGAGATATGTAGATCGGTTCAGGTGTGGGTCGATGAGATCGGTCGCGCATGTCAGTGTTGAAGGTTGGTTTCGTGACCTTGTTTCCGTGATCGTGATGCAGAGGTCGTGTCACGACTTACCCCCACCGGTCGGTTATCCGCCATCGGGGTAGACAGTGGAACGTAAATCTGAATGCAGCACGCGAAGATCAATGAGATTGATCGAATCGGAACATAGATTAACACCTTGGAAATGTGATTTCCGCGGTGCTGAAATCTGTTGGAGTGGTCTCGTAAAACGGCTGTAACTTTTGCATACGAACTCCGATTTTGCTCCACGACCTGTCAAACTGAAGCTTACGAAAAGTTGGATAGGATTTCGGCGCTTCTGGCTAGGCCAAAATCCGCTTGGAAGATAGAGTTTCAGGAGGTTTTATCTTCGGCGGTAGAACGTCTGACTCGTTTTTGCAGGGAATGACTGTGATTTGGTATAGCCCATGTATGTTGCTTGTATATTATTGTTTCATGACCTGCGTGTCATGAGTGTGGCAACCGGCAGGAGCCATATGGTTGTCCCATTATTGTATTAATGACCTGCGTGTCAACATGAGAAGCCATGTAATGTAATTTACTTTCAGTAGCTATTAGTTTTTAATAGCATAGTATCTTATGTAACACTTGGCGGTTGACACCATGGCGTGGAGATGGAGATCACCACGAGGACAACCATGCATGGGCAGACTGCGCACGTGGAGATGGAGATCACCACGCGCTGTGAAAAGGGGCTATACCATATCACACATACATAAACTGCCTGTGAAAGTTTATCCCTTTTATGCACCCTTCCTTTTGCATGGTAGATGTTTTAAGTAGGGTGATCCCTCAAAGAATGTCAAGTACAAATGCCTCCCCAATTGCTGCACCTTCACATGTCAAGTATATTTAGTGGCGGGCCTATGAAATTAGGGTGCCACTAGATCTCCTTGAAGTGATGGGTTTGTGTCGGACACTTACACGCGGAGCATTGGTTGACTTGTCGTGGCTATCAAAACAGTTTTGGGCTACGAGGCATAGGAGTTGGCGAGGCATGAGATGTCCCCAACAACAAGAGTCGTATGGAGATACGATTAGCAAGAGTTGCTTACCGAGTGATCTTGTCCTCTAGCGGTGATGCAAAAGCTCACTAGTTGACATGTTGATCTTGGATCTTGAATCACTAAGTATCAACCGAGGGATGTTGATTTTAGTGGGAGTAATGATCTTATTAAAATGTTTAATATGAATTACTCTTCATGAATACATGTCTTAGTGTTTTGCATATTTCTGTTGTAGATCAATGGCACCACCTGCTCAAGTTACCCCTTTTGCGTTGAAATCAATCCTGGAAAAAGATAAATTGAATGGAACAAACTTTACCACCTGGTATAGAAACCTGAGAATTGTTCTTAGGCATGAGAAAAAGGAACAAGTTCTAGAGAATCCGCTTCCAGAGGAACCTGCCGATAATGCTAATGCCACAGCCAGAAATGCCTACCAGAAACTCGTTGATGAATCAAACGAGATCAGCTGTCTCATGCTGGCTTCTATGGAGCCCGATCTGCAGCAGCAGTTCGAAAATATTGAGGCTTTCGATATGATCGAGAACCTTAAGAGCATGTTTCAAATGCAGGCTAGGACCGAAAGGTTCAACGTCTGGCGATCCTTGATGGATTGTAAGCTGAAAGAGGGTGATCCACTGAGCCCGCATGTGATCAAGATGATCGGGTACATGCAAGCTCTGGATAGGCTGGGCTTCCCACTTGGGGATGAGTTGTCCACAGATACAATTCTGGGTTCTCTTCCGGACAGCTATGGGCCGTTCATCTCGAACTACCATATGCATGGGATGGAAAAGAAGCTCACTGAATTGCATGGGATGCTCAAAGTGGCAGAGCAGGATATCAAGAAAGGTACACATCGTCAAGTGTTGATGGTGCAGAACTCGGCTAAGTTCAAGAAGAGCTGGTCCAAGAAAAAGGCTAAGGCAAAGGGCAAAGAGAAGGAGGCAACTCCAACTACAGCCGCTGCGCCTAAGTCAGGGACGGCTTCGGGGAGTATTTGCTTTCATTGCAAGGAACCCGGACACTGGAAAAGGAACTGTAGCAAGTGGCTTGCCGAGAAGGGCAAGAAGACTGGAAGTATGACTTCTTCTTCAGGTACACTTGTTGTATATGTTATAGACATTTATCTTGCTGATGTTTCTAGTAGCTCTTGGGTATATGATACCGGATCGGTTGTTCACATATGCAACTCGATGCAGGGGCTAAGCAGAACTAGGAATGTCGCAAGAGGAGAAGTTGACATTCGCGTCGGGAATAAAGCAAGAGTTGCTGCATTGGCCGTCGGCACTATGCAACTTAATTTACCTTCAGGATTTGTAATGGAACTTGATAATTGTTATTATGTTCCTGCTTTGAGTCGAAACATTATTTCTGCCTCATGTTTGATGAGACAAGGTTATGAATTCAGTATTAAGGACAATGGTTGTTCTATTTACTTGAATAATATGTTTCATGGCTTTGCACCCGTTGTAAATGGGTTATTTATCCTAGATCTTGAAGGTGAATCAGTCTATAACATAAATGTCAAGAGGCATAAGCCTAATGAGATAAATCCGACTTACATCTGGCATTGTCGACTAGGACACATTAGTCAAAAGCGCATGAAGAAGCTCCATGATGATGGAATTCTAACTTCGTTTGAGTTTGAATCATTCGAGACATGCGAGTCTTGCCTACTCGGTAAGATGACTAAGACTCCTTTTGCAAAGAGTTGCGAGAGGGCGTCCGAGTTGTTGGAACTTATACATAGTGATGTATGTGGACCAATGAGCACGGCAGCCAGAGGTGGTTTCCAATACTTCGTGACTTTCACCGACGACTTGAGTAGATATGGATATGTCTACTTGATGAGGCACAAGTCAGAAACTTTTGAAAAGTTCAAGGAGTTTCAGAACGAAGTGGAAAATCAACTCGGCAAGAAAATCAAACTTCTACGATCTGATCGTGGCGGTGAGTATATGAGCCAGGAGTTTGATGATCATCTGAAGAATCGTGGAATAGTTCCACAACTGACTCCTCCGGGTACGCCACAGAGAAATGGTGTGTCAGAACGGAGGAATCGGACCCTGTTGGACATGGTCCGATCGATGATGAGTCAGTCGGATTTACCCTTGTCATTTTGGGGATACGCTCTAGAAACTGCAGCTTTCACACTAAACAGGGTACCATCTAAGTCCGTAGATAAGACACCATATGAGATATGGACTGCGAAGAGTCACAGTTTGTCTTTTCTGAAAATTTGGGGATGTGAAGCATATGTCAAGCGACTCCAGTCGGATAAGCTCACACCCAAATCGGACAAGTGCATATTCGTGGGATATCCAAGGGAAACCTTGGGATATTACTTCTACAACCGTGAAGAGGGCAAAGTGTTTGTCGCTCGACATGGAGTTTTCCTTGAGAAAGAGTTTCTCAATCGGAAGGCTAGTGGGAGGACGGTCCGACTAGAAGAAATTCGAGAACCACACGGGGACGTTCCGGTAGGTGATACTGTCACACCGGAGTTAGTCAGGGAACCCGTAGTGGAGTCGACACCGGTTCCACGGAGGTCGGAAAGGTTACGCAATTTGCATGACTGCAATGTGTTGTTCTTGGAGAACAACGAGCCGACTACGTATGCGGAAGCGATGGAGAGCCCTGATTCCGAGTTATGGCTTGAGGCCATGAGATCCGAATTAAAGTCCATGGATGACAATCAAGTTTGGAACTTGGTTGATCTGCCAGATGGCGTTCGAGCCATTGAGTGCAAGTGGATCTTTAAGAAGAAAACTGATATGGACGGAAATGTCACAGTCCATAAGGCTCGACTTGTTGCTAAAGGTTATCGACAAGTTCAAGGAGTTGACTACGATGAGACTTACTCACCGGTAGCGATGCCTAAATCAATTCGGATCATTCTTGCTATAGCGGCATATTTCGACTATGAAATATGGCAGATGGATGTCAAAACGGCTTTCCTTAATGGAAATTTAACCGAGGATGTGTATATGACACAACCCGAGGGTTTTGTCGATCCAAAGAAGTCTAGCATGGTATGCAAGCTTCAGAGATCCATTTATGGATTAAGGCAAGCATCTCGGAATTGGAACATTCGTTTTAATGAAGCTGTCAAAGAGTTTGGCTTCATCAAGAATGACTGTGATCATTGTGTATTCAAGAAGGTCAGTGGGAGCTCAGTTGCATTTCTGATCTTATATGTGGATGACATATTATTGATTGGAAATGATGTTCAAATGCTTGAATCTGTCAAGGACTCATTGAAAAATAGTTTTTCTATGAAGGACTTGGGAGAAGCAGCTTACATTTTGGGAATCAAGATCTATAGAGATAGATCGAGAAGGCTTATTGGATTAAGCCAGAGTGCGTATATTGACAAGGTGTTGAAGCGGTTCAACATGCAAGATGCCAAGAAAGGTTTCTTGCCCATGTCACATGGCATTAGTCTTAGCAAGACTCAGAGTCCTACGACTCCTGATGAGCGAAGACGCATGGATGGGATTCCGTATGCTTCGGCTGTTGGGTCCATCATGTATGCTATGGTATGTACTCGTCCCGATGTTAGTTTTGCTCTTAGCGTGGTGGGCAGATACCAGGCTGATCCAGGGGAGAGTCACTGGACAGCGGTTAAGAATATCCTTAAGTACTTGAGAAGGACTAAGGATATGTTCCTGGTTTATGGAGGTGAGGATGAGCTCGTTGTAAATAGTTACACCGATGCTAGTTTCCAAACAGATAGGGATGATAGTCGATCGCAATCTGGGTTTGTGTTCATTCTGAACGGAGGAGCAGTGAGCTGGAGGAGCTCCAAGCAAGATACGGTAGCTGATTCTACAACAGAGGCCGAGTACATTGCGGCTTCTGAAGCTGCAAAAGAAGGTGTTTGGGTGAAGAATTTTATTTCTGATCTTGGTGTGGTTGAGGGCGCGTCTAATCCATTGGACCTCTATTGTGATAATAGTGGTGCCATTGCGCAAGTCAAGGAACCACGGAACCATCATAAAACCCAACACATACTCAGGCGTTTTAACCTTATTCGCGACATTGTCGAAAGAGGTGATGTAAACATATGCAAGGTACACACGGATGCAAATGTTGCTGATCCATTGACGAAGCCTCTCCCACGTCCGAAGCATGAGGCGCACATGAGCTCCATGGGCATACGATGCCTAAATGATTGACTCTAGTGCAAGTGGGAGACTGTTGGAGATATGCCCTAGAGGCAATCATGTGATGATGATATTTCCATATGTATTCATGAGTCCTTTGTATTGTCCTTGAACATCATCAATGATATGTATCAATAAGTATGTGACTTGTTTGTGGAACTATGTATTGTATGATGATTGTTTTAATGGTCCCTAGTTGATAAGGTTATGCGGACACATATCCTTGACTAGTATACGACTCGGTTGATGACTATGTTTCACAAGTCATGTGCATGGAGATGCTAAACCGATAGTATGGGCTCGGGGATGGAGATCACCGAGCCGGACAGACCCACTTTGAGACGCAGCGAGATATAGTCATCTGTTAGTCTCAAGTGCAATGTCTATGCCATGTCCTAGACCTGAGGTCCTCGCATGTTCTCGGGATGAGGATCGACTCACTTAGGGTCTATCAAACGCTACTCCGTAACTGGGTAGTTATAAAGGTAGCTTTCAGGTGAGTCGTGAGACATGCCGCGAGACATGGTTGACCAAGATGGAATTTGCCCCTCCTATTTGGAGAGATATTCTCTGGGCCCTCTCGAGTGATCAGATTCGGAAAGCATGGCCATGCGACTTGGGTTAAGTGTTAACCCAGTTCGGGAATCTGTATCATGGTTTCGAGAAGAGAGGTCGAGCTAACACAAGGGTGACAAGTACTCGCCTTGAGCTCGACAACAAATATCGTGAGGCAAAAGGAATGTTGCATATGCCACATTGTTGAGGTTCGTCAAACGACTTTACGCCCACATGGGAGTTGGCACGTTCTGCTAGGAGCCGCTACCAACTATCGACTCTGGTCGTGTCCATGTGTACGTGAACCTATAGGGTCGCACACTTAAGGGGCTGCAGCCCATTCGGATTGGATCTGAGTGGAAAATGGATGTGGACTCCTAGTGGGCTCAAGTGTTGAGCCCACCTCGGAGGTCTATATAAAGGGGACTGGGCACACCACTTAGGGTTGATCGGATTGAACCCTGGTTAGCCACCACCACTCCCCATGCCCGTGCCGCGCGACCGGACCTAGCAGTCCGCCGCTCGACGCTGCTCCCCATATGTGTGGATACCTTGGAGGCATCGCATCTGCGGTGCTTGGACGAACCGTTCGAGGGAACCGCGAGGTGCCGTTCGCGGGAGATCACCATTCACGGGTATTCGCTGTTCGCGGGAGTTCGGCAACGCGAGGAGGAGACGGCCTGGGAGATCGGCTACACGCATCACCAACTCTACTTCCGCTGTGGTGACTGCGCGTCTAGTGGTAAACCCGATCCCGTGATCTATTTCCAGCTGCATGATCTTGGGTGCGCAGTAGAAAATTTTATTTGGCGCTAGCGTAGCACACCGCGTGTTCCAATAAGTGCAAGACCGGCAACACCTTCATCTTGAGTGTAGTCAGAGTCGGAGTGATAGCTTCTCTCGGAGTGAGTGTCGGAGTCGAGGCCGGAAACCCATTCACCAACATGAGCTTGATGTCTTCGTCTTGTGTAGCTCTTTGGTGACTTGTCCTTCCTTTCCGAATCCTTGCTCCTTCGAGAGGGTATTTGATACGTCTCCAACATATATATAATTTTTTATTGTTACATGCTCCTATATTATCAATCTTGGATGTTTTATACACATTTACTAGCAACTTCATATCCTTTTTGGGACTGACCTATTAACTTAGTGCCCCGTGCTAGTTGCTATATTTTGCTTGTTTTTTACTTCGCATAATATCAATACCAAACGATGTCCAAATGCCACAAAAGTTTTGGAGATTTCTTTCAGGGAGAAAGAGACCCTGGAAGCTTTTGGAGGCCACGAGAGGCGGCCTGTGGGGCCCACTAGGCACCAGGGCATGCCATGGGCCTCCTACGCGCCCTGGTGGGTAGTGGGGCCCACAGGCACCTCCTTGACCTACCTCTGTCTCTATAAATACTATAAATCCCAAAAACCCTAGGGGAGTCGACGAAACACTTTTTCCGCCGTTTCAAGTTCCAGAACCACAAGATCCAATCTAGAGGCCTTTTCCGGCACTCTGCCGGAGGGGGCAACGATCACGGAGGGGTTCTTCATCTTCCGTGTTGCCCCTCCGATGATGCGTGAGTAGTTTACCACAGACCTATGGGTCTGTAGTTTGTAGCTAGATGGCTTCTTCTCTCTTTTTGATCTTCAATACAATGTTCTCCTTGATGTTCTTGGAGATTTATTTGATGTAACTGTTTTTTTTGTGGTGTGTTTGTTGGGATCCGATGAATTATGAGTTTATGATCAGATCTATCTATGAATATTATTTGAGTTTTCTTTGAACTCTTTTATGCATGATTGTTATAGCCTCGTATTCCTTCTCCGATGTATTGGTTTGGTCTGGCCAACTAGATTGATTTATCTTGCCATGGGAAGGGGTGCTTTGTGATGGGTTCAATCTTGCGGTGCTTAACATTAGTGACAGAAAGAGACATGACATGCATGTATAGTTGCTATTAAGGGTAACAAGATGGTATTTATTTCATACGTGAGTTTATCTTGTCTAAATCATGTCATCTTGCTTAAAGTATTACTCTGTTTTTTCCATGAACTTAATAAACTAGATGCATGCTGGATAGCGTTCGATGTGTGGAGTAATAGTAGTAGATGCAGAATTGTTTCAGTCTACTAATCTTGGATGTGATGTGATACGTCTCCAATGCATCTATATTTTTTTTGTTCCATGCTATTATATTATCCATCTTGGATGTTTTATATGCATTATTATGCTATTTTATATCATTTTTTGGGACTAACCTATTAACCTAGTGCCAAGTGCCAGTTGATGTTTTTTCCTTGTTCTTGTCTTTTACAGAAAATGAATACCAAACGGAACGAAACTTTTTGAGGATTTTTCTTGGACCAGAAGACACCCAGGAACCTTCGAGATGAGGTCAGAGGGGCCACCAGTTGGCGACAAGCTCGAAGGGCACGCCCCCAAGCTTGTGGCCCCCCTGATGCTCCTCTAACCCTAATCTTTGTTCTATAAATACCCAAACATTCCCTATATACCAGAGGGCACACCTAAAATACTTTTCCGCCGCCGCAAGTTTCTGTCCTCGTGAGATCCCATCTGGGGACCTTTTTCGATACTCCGCCGGAGGGGGATTCGATCACGGAGGGCCTCTACATAAACCTTGATGTTGTTCCCATGATGTGTGAGTAGTTCACCAAAGACCTACGAGTCCATATAGTAGCTAGATGGCTTCTTCTCTCTCTTTGATCTGCAATACAATGTTCTCCTCGATGTTCTTGGAGATCTATTCGATGTAATCTTCTTTTGAGGTGCGTTTGTTGAGATCCGATGAATTGTGGATTTATGATCAGATTATCAATGAATATTATTTGAGTCTTTTCTTAACTCTTTTATGCATGATTAAGATAGCTTTGTATCTCTCTCCGACCTATTGATTTGGTTTAGCCAACTAGATTGATTTTTCTTGCAATGGAAGAGGTGCTTTGTAGTGGGTTCAATCTTGCGGTGCTCAATCCCAGTGACAGAAAGGGACATGATACGTATTTGTATTGTAGCCACTAAGGATAAAAATGTGGGGTTTATTTCATATTGGTTGGATCTATCTCTCTACATCATGTCATCTTGCTTAAGGCGTTACTCCGTTCTTGTTAACTTACTACACTAGATGCATGCTGGATAGCGGTCAATATGTGGAGTAATAGTAGTAGATGCAGGCAGGAGTCGGTCTACTTGTCACGGACGTGATGCCTATATTCATGATCATTGCCTTAGATGTCGTCATAACTATGCAATTTTCTATCAATTGCTCAACAGTAATTTTTTACCCATCGTATGTGTTCTTTCAAGAGAGAAGCCTCTAGTGAAAACTATGGCCTCCGGGTCTATCTTTTACCATATTATTTTCAGATCTATAATACCAAAAACACAAAAATACCTTGCTGCAATTTATTTACCTTTACTTTATTTTGCACTTTTACTTATCTTTTATACCTATCTCTATCAGATCTCATCCTTGCAAATAATTGTGAAGGGATTGACAACCCCTTTATCGCATTGGGTGCAAGTATTTGTTTGTTTGTGTAGATGCAACCATTGTGACTCGTGTGTTCCTCCTACTGGATTGATACCTTGGTTCTTAACTGAGGGAAATACTTATCTCTACTTTGCTGCATCACCCTTTCCACTTCAAGGGAAAAACCAACGCAAGCTCACGAATTAGCATGATGCCTATATACATGATCATTGCCTTGGATATCGTCATAATTATTTGCTTTTCTATCAATTGCCCAACAGTAATTTGTTTACCCACGTATGATATTTTCTCGAGAGAAGCCTAGTGAAAACTATGCCCCCGGGTCTATTTCCTATCATACTAAAACCAAAAATACTTTCCTGTAATTTTATTTTATGTATTTTATTTTGTGTTTTAGTTAGATCTATTTATCAAAACCCATACAATTTAATCTATCTCAATATCGTTGAGGGATTGACAACCCCTTTACGCGTTGGGTTGCAAGTATTTGTTGTTCGTGTGCAGGTGTTGTTTACATAGTGTTGCTTGGTTCTCCTACTGGATTGATAACCTTGGTTTCATAGCTGGGGGAAATACTTACCTCTCCTGTGCTGCATCATCCTCTCCTCTTCGGGGAAATACCAACGCAGATTACAAGTAACAGGAAGAATTTCTGGCACTGTTGCCAGGGAAACATCATCAACATCTATCAAGTAGCTATGCATAAACTCTCATCTCCTTGCAATTACTTTATTTGCCATTTGCCTCTCGTATTCATCTCCCCCACTTCTAAAAAGTTTTTACAAAAATACATTTCTTTACGTTTGCCTTTTTCTTGTTCGATATTTTGTTTGCTTGTGATCTTATTTGCATAGTCGCCATGTTTCAAGAGGATTATCATGGTATTTCTTATCCTAAAATATTGATAGAAATCGAAAAAAAAACTAAGGCTTGTATGACCACGCAATTTGAGCACAACAATTTTTTTACCGGAGAGCTTAGGGAACACTCTGTTTTACTTGATGCCATAACGAAACAACTTGATCATGTTAGCGAAAAAGTTGCTAATCTTCAATCCCAGTTTACTCATACTAGATTTTTTAGGGAAAATCTCCGATGTACAAGCTACGCTAGTAAATCAGATGGCAGCAATGTTGGAATCTTTAGAAATTAGTAATCATGAAGATGTTAAAATGATTGGTGTCTCTTCTATTGATTCCTTGTTTAGGAATATTAAAATTGATGATAAGAGGACTGAAGAAGAGTCAACTTTAGCTAGAAGGCATCCTCATAATTCGGAGAGTGAAAATCTTGTTGGAAAATTTGATAAAAATGGGTTTGGCGAGGTAAAAACTTTAACTAGTGATGTGCCCACTCTCTTGGATTACAAAGATTTCTATTATGATAGTTGTTCTTTGATTAAGTGTATTTCTTTGTTGCAATCTATGCTAAATTCACCCAATGCATATGAAAAAAATAAAGCTTTTAGTAAACATATTGTAGAAGCTATGATGAAAGCTTTAGAAGAAAAGATAGAATTAGAGATTTCAATTTGAACCCACCAGTAAAGTCAAGATCAAAAATTATGAGTGCAATGCTCTATGTGATTTGGATGCTAGTGTTTCCACAATTCCAAAATCTCTATGTGATGTGCTAGGTTTTACCAATTTGGAGGAGTGTTCTCTTAATTTGCACTCAGCGGATTCTACTATTAAAAAACCTTTGGAAAGAAATAATGATGTTCTTATTCTTGCAAATATTTCCCACATATTTTATTGTGCCTGATATTGATTGCAATCTGTCTTGTCCCATAAAACTTGGTAGACCGTTTTTACGAACTATAGGTGTCATGATTGATATGAAAGAAGGGAATATTAAATTTTAGTTTCCATTGAGAAAGGGTATGGAACACTTACCTAGAAATATAATTAAGCCACCATATGAGTCCATCATGAGGGCAACCTATGGAGCAAAAACCAAAGATGACAATACTTGAATCTATGCATCATGCCTAGCTAGGGGCATAAAACAATAGCGCTTATTGGTAGGCAACCCAATAGTTATCTTTTAGTTTTTTATTTTCCTTGTTGTTCTTCAATAAATATGCAATTATGCTACTGTTATGATTGTGTTTTAGTATTTTAATTAGTGTTTGTTCCAAGTAAAGCCTTTATGATGGTTTGGGTGATAGTTGATTTGATCCTGTTGAAAACAGAAACTTTTCCGCCCAGTTTGTGAATTTTGTAAATTCCCATGGAGTTCAAGACCTCCAAGTGAGAAGATCCCATAGGGGAATCAAGACCGCTTCTTGGGAAGATCCTTCTAGGATTCAAGACCTCAACTCCTCTAAGGATTGGTATGAACTCTACCTTGTATCTTTCCTCTTGTTGTTCATGTACCTTGTGGATCTTGTGTGTTTGATTGTCTTGTGGATGTGTGATTGGACTTGTTCTTGAGTGTTCCTCTCGTGATTTCCCTCGTGTTGTTCATGTTCTTCGCGGGATCCCCTCCAAATCGTGAAAGATCGGCCCCTAGGGTTCCACCCTACATCAGTATCTAACCATAGCAATATATTTTTGGAGTTCCAATAGCCCCCTCATGTAACAATTCATAAACTTAGGGTTTGGTATTTTCCATCACTCCAACCGCCCACCATAGATAAAATAGTAACACAATGCTCTCCTCTAGGCCCACGAAGTTGAAGTGTGCAGTCGGCGTTGGCACATCACCAATAGAGAATTACATCACAACATAATATGACAATATCAAACTATATCCAACTTCACAAGATTAATAACAACAAGGTTTATCCCATGTCCTCCAGAACGTAACGGACTACTCACAACACATCATAGGGATCATGATCAGTGGAGGTGAAAAATATGATTCACAATCTGAACATATGAATCTTTCATCAATAAAACTTCTAATCGTAAACTACAAGGAGTAATCACACTACTCTCAACAAAGGGTCTGAATAGAAGTTCAGAGATCAAAAAGCTAAAGTTGAGGGTGACGATGGAGATGAAGGTGTTGATGAAGCTGTTACTGAAGATGATGATCCTAATGATGAATGGAGTGTTGTGATGATGATGTCTTTGAATTGTCCCTCCCGGAAGGATGGAGCTCCGACAGATCAGCCTGCCACGGGGCAAAAGTGTTGCGCCTCACAGAAGGCGGTGGAAAAATCCTCGTAGAGTTTTCTAAAGGAATTGAAAATATTGCCCAAAGGGTGTCACGTTGGGAGGCGGTGCATGTGAGCCCCCATGCGGCTAATTGTGTCTTTTCTCCTCAAGTTTTTATTGTAATTTTTTTCAATTTATTGAGCTCCAGAAAATTCCTTTGTTCATTGCCATTATTTTGCTCATGGTTTTGATCTTTGTGCTAATTCCCTTCTCCGTGTAGTTTATGCAAATTGAAGGGAAAAAGGCATTATAATTGAGCTGTAATGTGAATATTGACTATAAAGAAAAAATTATAATAACAACAGTGATGCAAAATGAACATATCAGCTCCCCCAAGCTTATAACATCTACAGCCATAACCTATAAATTTGGGCCCTCAACGTCCACGGACACTCCTACGGACAGTGATCGGGGTTGCCCCAAATTTTGCCATTTGCAACTATAAACCCTATTTTCAAAACACCTAATACATGCAAACACATGCACTACGATCTCTTTGGATCTTTAGTCCATGTTTGGGCTGGCGGGGCTGTTACAAATACCAAATAAATTGCTCGTACTTAAGATTTGGACATCTGTATTGGGCCGGTGGGTTTTAGGTTTAGTCGCGAGGCGAGGCAAGGTGACCAGCTTAAATAGCCGCGTCGTCCAGAAGCAATAAGCTTCGGTCATTATTGCACCGTTTGCGAAGGATACAGACTGTCACTATTAATCTTCTCTGCTTATCGTAGAGAAGATTAATAGTCATGGTCTATAACCTTCACAAACAGAACAATGATGACTATGTCTGGCTCTTTTTGAATCATAATGTGTCGAACACATAGAGGGCAAGGCGCAGTCCGGTGCAAAGGTGATGGCAAAGCTAGCAGACGTCCAACACGGAGGAGCAAGTGCAAAAGGGGTAGGTCGGAAGGGGATTTGGTTCACTTTTTGTGGGGGGCGTGCCGTCAGCCAGACGTGGCGGACGCGCCCAGACCTCTTCATATCCGCCCCATATTTAAGCTGGATATGAGATGTGTCAGTCAGCCCTGGCGTTTGAGGCCCGTTTGAGACGTCCGTCTCGATTGGGTTTTTTTTTTTACCGGTCACTGACCAAGGCATCCGTCCGGCCGTATGGGAGGGTTTGAGGCACCCGGCTGTAGATGCTTTTATACCTCACTTATTGCTAAGAGAATGCGGAGCTTGCTAAATATGACCACATGTTCATGAAGTGAGGAGTGGATAATAAATAATACGAACTCTTACCCTAATAGGTAAATATGATCGTGGATATTTATTTTTCCCAATCTTTTACCCTAATAGGGGTTTTAATCCATTGCCATCTTTAGCCGGCCGAATTTAATAACTATGCAAAAAAAAACCATGTCAAAGCATTTTCTCAAAATAAAAGAAAAACTAAGATGAACAATAATAAAAAGAAAAGAAAGCGGTGTCCCACTCCGAGCCCGAGCTCCTCCAGACGGATAAGCCCCCACGTGTTCTCCTCTACGCCATCACCACACCGCACAAGACTCATATTAACCCTGTCTCTGCCCGTAGACCCCACACCCTTCTTCCCCGGCCATAACAACAAAACCCCTGAAAAATCACCTCCCCCAAATCCACACGTTCCCCTCCTCACCACCGTGGGGAAAAGATCCCTCCGCTCCCCAATGGCTCTCCTCCCCCAAATCCTCCCCTCCCAGCGCCCCCACCCCCACCTCGCCGCCTCCCGCCACCCTTTCCCCCCCGCCCACGCATTCCGCACAGCGCCTCGCCTCCACGCCTCTGGCCACCGCCGCCGAGGTCGCCTCGCCGCGTCAGGGCCCGGGTCGTCGCCGTCGCCGTCGCCCGACCAGTACCCGTCCGAGCCCGACGATGGCCTTGTGGAGCTCCCTCTGTTTCCTCTCCCGCTCGTGCTCTTCCCGGACGCGACCCACGCGCTGCACATCTTCGAGTTCCGCTACCGTATCATGATGCACACCGTGCTCGACACCGACCTCCGCTTCGGCGTCGTCTTCGCCGGCTCCGACGGCGCCTCCGACGTCGGCTGCGTCGGGGAGGTCGTCAAGCACGAGCGCCTCGCTGACGACCGCTTCTTCCTCATCTGCAAGGGCCAGGAGCGGTTCCGCGTCGCCCGCATCGTCCGCAACAAGCCTTACCTCGTCGCCGCCGTGCAGTGGCTCGAGGACCGCCCGCCCGCGGAGACGCCGGCCCCTGGGGAGGACGCCGAGGCGCTCGCCGTCGAGGTCGAGGCGCTCATGCGCGACGTCATACGCATCGCCAACCGCCTCAACGGCAAGCCCGAGAAGGAGGTCGGGGACCTGCGCCGGGGGCTCTTCCCCACCCCATTCTCCTTCTACGTGGGCAACACCTTCGAGGGCGCGCCCAGGGAGCAGCAGGCGCTGCTCGAGCTTGAGGACACCGCCGCGCGGCTGAGACGGGAGCGGGACACGCTCCGCAACACTCTCAACTACCTTACCGCCGCGTCTGCCGTCAAGGACGTCTTCCCCTCGTCGCCGTCGTCGGGGTGAAGCCTTTCGCCTCTGCCCCATCTCGCTCGCCGATAAGGAGTTTGTGGAGGGTAGTGGACTAAACCTTCTTATTGCTCTTTTTCGCCTTTTTCCTTTCCTTGTAATTGCAAGGGTAGGCTTTATTTCAATGTGGTAGCATTTTAGCGTGTAAAAGTGTACGTATAATTCAGGTGTATTAACTCAAAAGGAAAATGCGGAGCTATGACGATGATCAATGGTAATGATAAGCATTTTGCTCCATGAAAGCAATGCATGCGTATTTACTCATTAGTCAGCTCTTGAGTGTAGACTGCCACTTCTCAATTGGAATTACGTTGTCTGACATGATTGGCTTACCATATACAGTAATTTTAGTTTCAGTTTTCCAATGAAAAAAGGTACTCCCTCTGATCCATATTAATTGACACACTTTGCAAAGTTCTACTAAGTGTGCGTCAAAGTGTGTTGTACGAATACTTTAGCAGGTTTATTCATCATCAGCTGTGTCTGTGTGACCATACATATATACATCCATCTGTTTAGCACTCTCTTCGTTCCATAATCTCTACTATCTAAAAAGAACCGTAAGGTTCCGTTTCCCCTCTTACGTCGTTCGTTTCGTCGATCCATTCTCACTTGTTTCGGCCACCTCCACTTGCCACCGATTTAGTTTTCCATGTCCCGATTTTTCCGCCTGCCTCCCTCTCGCCTAACGCACGCACCCTCCTAGTGCTATCCCCGCGATCTAGGGCGACGGCATCGGCGCCCCCGTCCCCTCTCTCTCTCTTTCCCATCTCGCGTTTCTGTCTCCAATCTCCCGCCGAACGTCGGACGTATGTGCTTGCGCCTCCCCATCACGCGCCGGCGACCACTCGCCAGCGACGACCCGAGGTCACCGACGCGGGGACCCAAGGATTCGTTGCCGCCGTTCAGAACTACTTCGTCGACGGCGTCAATGGGGGCTTTGGCCAGAGCTCCTGGCCTTCCGCCGCCGCCGCCGGGTTCGTCCCCCAGGCATACATACTGCCGATCAGGACGCCGTCGGATCCTCTGTCGCCGGTCCTCTCCTTCCTCTCACAGTTCATGTAGCCCCTACTTCCTCCCCTGATTGTCCAGGTTAGTTCCTGATTTCGAATTGGTTGTGTAGTTGTGCTGCAGGCACTTCACGGATGAGATTTTCTCATCCTGTTCTCGCCTCCTCATGTGGTGCCACCTCCTCACGTCGTGCAGCCTCCACACGCGAAGCCACCGAGTCAGGAATCGGAAGTGCCAGTCTGTGCATCGTGTTCTCACGCGAAGCCCTAGGTCGTCTTGCTATCCTGTTGCAAGAATTCCTACGCACAATATTAGTGTTCATATCAGTCTGACATATTCATGTGTATCTTTTCAGTATCCAAAATTAAAGAATTCAAGTGATACATATATTGTTTGGAATTTCGCTGCTATGCCATGATCGGTTCAATTTATCCATCATTTAATGTTTTCATTTTTCTGTTGTACAGTAGTTCCTTCTATGGAATTGTACTAACAAGATTATATGCAGCTTTGTTAATGTCCAGAAGCAAGTTGAGGAATGATTGTTCATTTTACTTGAGAAGAACTATTTCACATGTTCAAGAACAACTGCAGGAGTATACTTTCATAAGCCTTTGTACTGAATGCATGCATACTCATCGATTAATGTTAGATATGTAGTATACAGTGAAGTATAAATTTACATCGCCACACCAGCCAGCAGGAGCGGCATCAACAGCAGGGTGTCGTAGATTGACCTGGAGGTTGTCCCGAGGGGCATGACACTGCCAGTGAAGATGTAGCAGGTGAAGGAGGAGGACGTGGAGACGAAGGTGGCGGTGTGTTAGATGGCAGAGGTGGACAAGATGAACAATTGGTTCGAGAGGAGGTGGTTGTCGCAACGGATTAACAAGATTGCGGTGGCTCAAGAAGAGCAAATACATCTCTTCTGTTTATTTTCACAGTTTCATCTAGAAATCGTCCGCCAAAGTGTCGTGTGCATAGTGTTTCCAGTCAGCTTTTATAAGACGTTATAGGTCACAACTTATAAATGCTTACAGAGAGAGTATGTTCTATGCCTACATCGAATTGTACGCAATGATAACCCTTTCGTAAGAAGAACCCTTTCTGGTGTTTATACCTTCAGTGTGAGTTATAACATGTTGTACCATGCCATTAAATATTTATCACTACTTATGTTTCATATTCACCCTAAAACTTCTCTAAAGCTACTGAATTTTCTCGTATTTTCTGAAGCTACCATGTCTCCCCTTGCCTAAAATTTGATTGATAGCCGGATGTGCCATTAACGACGGTGATGAGTTTGGGATGGGGAGTGGAGATAGTGGTGAAGAAGACGAAGAAGGGTGATTTATAACATGGTGAATCAAATGTTGACAATATTGTTTAATGTGCACGAGGATCTTAGAGATATACATGTTTCACATGATTTCTTATGTCCCGATGCAACGCATGGGCAGTTAACTAGTTTGAACTAAAACAACAACAAGAATTATGAAATGGAGGGAGTAATTATACCTCCTATGTTTTTTTTCAAGTGTATGATCTCGTCACAGGTTACTTCTTTTCTCCCACGTTCAATATTTCTAGAAATATGGTCCAACAAAAGGTGATTCGAATTTTTATGCCATGATGATGGTAGGCATAGCAACACTCTTTGCATCCGGATAAAAATGAAGCACTCTTTCCTGCCATCAAGTAAAAGTGTATCTACTGGCTGCAGATGTTGAATCTCTGTATAGATGTTATCTGCATTTTCATTTTGAAAGATCTTCATTACTCTTCAGGCTGCAGATGTTTTCTGGGTGTTGGTTAAGGATTTTTCCATTGGACTAGCCACAGGGAGGAAAGCGTTTAAAGATTGCATCACCTGTTCTGGTTGGGTTTGGTCTGGAGTAGCATCCTGATCCTATGGTGGTTGTTGTTCGTAAATCATGATTATCAGTCTTTGTTGAACAGTCGAAACATAGTAGTATAATTCTGCAGGATTTGCTTCATGTCATGTCCTGTCTACCAGTAGTTTTCTTTGAGTTATATTAATATGAACATTGCATTTGTGAACTGCAATCCTATCAATACGATTGTGTATGTGTGAATCCTAGTAACACTGTTTCATCATAATCATTTCATGAATAGCACATGCTTGAGATCTTCGGCTTAAGGTTGCCAAATTTCAAAGAAACTCTCTGCAACTCTGAACCAACTCAGCCTACGCCTAGACAGCTGCTAAACATACATGGACTGGCAAATTCGCTTCTGTGCTACTACCATGGACATGGGTCAGTTGTGTGCGTCGGTCATTTGCATCGGTGAGCAATCAGAGATCCGATGCGCTGACAAGTGCTACTGAAACCATATCCCTCGCTCGTTGAATAGCCTGAGCAAATAAAGAAGCTCGTCGTTTGACATCTTGGACGGCCTCTTCCCGGCGAGGTCGGTGGACTCTAAAGCACCGGCAATCCTTTCCTTGAAAGCCCCGACCTCTTCCGTGCTGAAACCAGCTGCTCGATCGCCGCTGTCGCCGTCTTCATCGCTGCAGGCTTCGTCATTACCGTCGTCATCAAGAACACCGAGGATGATGCCACTGCCAGTGCCAGGGGCATCGCTTGTGCATCTCTCGCTTCTCTGAGACCGCTTGAGAAGATCCAGGATCTTCCTTTTCTGCTTGAAGATGGCACCGAGGGTCTTGTTCTTCTGCCCGAAGCACTCCCGTGTGAAGCCCAGCCACTCGGCGAGGTCGACCTCAGGCGGAGCCCCCCTCGGCTGGATCTCGACGAGGGAGGAGTCTACCCTGGGCATGGGAACGAAGTCCCTCTTGCTCACGTCCATGAGCAGCTTCACGTCCGCTACCATGCGGACGTTGGCTGCCAGGCGGTTATACTCCGAGTCGCCTGGCATGGCCACGAGCCGCCGCGCGAACTCCTTCTGCAGCAGGAGCGTTGCTGTCCGGAAGTGGTACGTCCCGAACAGCAGCTTCGCGATGAGCGGCGAGGAGATCCCATAGGGGATGTTAGCCACACAAACGTCGAACTTTGGGAATTCGGTCTCCATGGCGTCCCCCTGGATCACCTGGCAACGGAGAAAGAAGATTCCATTCGTCATTTGACATTAGGCATTTGATCGAGCAGGTGGTGGGCGCCGGCAGATACAGACCGTGAGCTTGTGCGCCAGGTCGAGTGCCCCGAAACGGGCCGTGACTGCGTCGACCATGCGCGGGTCGATCTCGACGGCGGTGACGCGGTCGGCCGGGGAGGCGAGGAGGCGGGCTGTGAGGTTGCCGGTGCCGGGGCCGACCTCGAGTACGGCGTCGCCCGGGCGGAGCGCGGCGTGGCGCGCGATGGCGTCGAGGACGCGTGGGTTGGTGAGGAGGTGCTGGCCCCGCGGCTTGTGTAGCCGGAAGCGCCCATCCCACGCCTCCGACGCCAGTGACGACGAGGCGGAGAAGGCGGCGAGGCGGGCTCGAGAGTTCGAGACGGCGCGGTTCATATCCGGTTTGGCTCGGTTCGCTCCGTGATGTTGTTCGACTTTTGCCGTTTGAGAGCAATTCCAACGGGTCTAGACGGACACATGTTCATTTTGTTTATGGTCTATTTTTTCTGTCCTAGTTTTTTTTGTTTCTTGTTACTACGTTATATATTTGTGAGAGCTTAGATGTGACATCCTTAAAAAACATCTAGATGTGAATTAGACAAACTGAATTCCAACAGCCCTCGTAAAATCTTTTCCCGTAAAAGTGGTTATAAGAGCATCTCCAATGAAAGATTTCTATCTAGAGGCACGTCGCGATTCGGACGTATTTTTCGGCGCTCCATTGCCGCCGGCCGGTTCGTCCCTGCTGCCGTTCCATGCTAATGACCTTTTTCCTAAGCTAAATTGTCCCTTGATAAAAATCAAATCCAAATTCAAATTTAAATTGCAAGTCAAATTATTGTTTCTCCAAACAGTAAAATAAAAATGTTGGTTGGGTTGCAAATATTCACTAAGTAATTTTCATGTAAAATCCAACATCATTTGAATTATTAAAATGCCCTTAACCTATTTAAAACTTATCCAAAATCATTAAATTGAGTCTTCTAGATTAAATATATATTTAAACTATTCAAAATAAGTTGAGACTTGCCATGCTAGCTCAAAACATTGCATGGTATTTATGTGCTAAGTTGCGTATGCAACTAAAATTAATTGGTATTTAATTTAATTGTAAAACAGAAAAGAAATAAAGAAAAGAACAAAAGAGACACTGTGCCACTAGACCATAAGTCCACAGTAAAGGCCTAGCCCAACTTCCCCTGTCGTCTTCCTCGTGTTCACCGCGCCCCCGTGGAGTACCCGAGCGCATCCTTGGCCGGGGATCGCCACACGCCAGTCATCCAGGCCTCCCTGGCGAGGATAATATCATCCCCGGCGGCAGGGGTTTCGTCCGCATCCACTAGCCTACGTAGTTCTTCCCCTTTCGCCTCGGATTCGCCACTGCGAGCACACGAGCGCCCCCGTCGCCATGGACCTCGTCGTTCCTGCAGCCATTGTCACCCCCGTTCCGTAGCAACGTGTCCACGAGCTCCGTCATCATCTTCTGCATCATCCACGCACCTCGAGTTTGTGTTGGGAGCCCCTGCATCGCCGGATCTGCCGTCGTCTTCAACATTCGGCCACCGACACGTCCACGACGACTGTCGTCGTTCTGCTACTCCTAAGCCACCCGCTGGGCCTCCTTGTGCCTCCATGGTGAGCTCCCGCTGCTTTTCCCTCTCTCCCACGCTCGGTTCCGCCTTCCTAGCCGCTTCTCTCGCCATGGCCGAAGCTCCTCTCCGTCGGCCACGTCATAGATGCAGCCACAACAAGCAGAGCTTGCGTCCGAGCTCCACAACAAGCTCTTGGCATCCCTAGGAAGCCATCGGGCTGCCCAGCGTCACTTGCCGCTCCCCATAGCGCCTAAAGCAAGCTCGCCCAAAGCCGCCATCGCTGCACGTCGATGTGTGGGGTTTCCTCCCCCTTCGTTCTTGGGGGTGTCTACCATGTAGACACCGTAGGTGGAGGTTGCTGCCCACTTGCCGGTGTGATTGATGGCAAGTGGCGGAGCGTTATATGATGTGTCGCCAACTTCTTCGTCTATGTCGGTTGCCTCCTTAGAGGCATCGGCTAGGACGTCGGTTAAGTCCTCGACGGTAGCAACTAGGTGGGTGGAGGGTGGGTTGAAAATTCCAGCTTCTCCTGGGTTTTCCCAGATCTGATCGTACACCAAGTGTCGATTGTCCCAGATCGCGAGGCTCGGAATGCAATCCAACATCTCATTCAGGAGCACCTTGTCGGCTTCGCCCATACCCTGGTTGAAGGTTGGGCTTGGCAGGAGTTTTCCCGAGATCCGATCTGACATGGTCCTGGGGTCTTTGTTGGTCAAGCTAGATACCTGTCCATCACAATAGTGTTCGGTTCCAAGCTCAAGGCGAGATCTGAGGCGTGATCCATGTCGTGGTACTGATCTGGGATTGAATCTGAGGTCTAGACAGAAGCATTAGTGTGGTCTTCGGTCTGGTCTGACACCCAGCCCGATAATGCAAACTCACGTGAGAATCCGCTATGTACTCCAGGTTCCCAAATGTAATTATCTGACCTGGAGAAATTTTTTGATCCGGCCAAGGTGACCAGATGAATCAACATAAAGCATGATACTATCGAGGACAAAGAGTTGTCCCGGGAAGAAAGTCAGGCCGCAGCCAACACTATCATAGATTTGGAGGCAAGCCATCGAGCTGCTTCGGCTACACAGAGGGACCTGTATGGTCCACCAAGGATGGAGTCGAATCCGGCAGATCTCGGGTAGGGAGTCCCGAGCTGGTAGCCTTTCCATGATGATAACATGACAAAGAGGGGACCTGATGTTTACCCAGGTTCAAGCCCTCTCAAAGAGCTAAAATCCTACGCCCTGCTTTGTTTGTATTGATTGTTGCTACTAGTGAGCTGCGTTGAGATTTTCCCCGAAGTGGAGGGGAGATGTGTTGGGGAACGTAGTAATTTCAAAAAAATTCCTACGCACACGCAAGATCTTGGTGATGCATAGCAACGAGAGGGGAAAGTGTTGTCCACGTACCCTCGTAGACCGAAGGCGGAAGCGTTAGCACAACGCAGTTGATGTAGTTGTACGTCTTCACGATCCGACCGATCAAGTACCGAACGCACGGCACCTCCGAGTTCAGCACACGTTCAACCCGATGACGTCCCTCGAACTCCGATCCAGCCGAGTGTTGAGGGAGAGTTTCGTCAGCATGACGGCGTGGTGACGATGATGATGTTCTACCGACGCAGGGCTTCGCCTAAGCACCGCTACAGTATTATCGAGGTGGACTATGGTGGAGGGGGGCACCGCACACGGCTAAAAGATCAAACGATCAATTGTTGTGTCTCTAGGGTGCCCCCTGCCCCCGTATATAAAGGAGCAAGGGGGAGAGGTGCGGCCGGCCAGGAGGGGCGCGCCAGGAGGAGTCCTACTCCCACCGGGAGTAGGACTCCCTCCCTTTTCCTTGTTGGACTAGGAGTGGAGGAGGAAAGAGGAGGGAGAGAGGAAGGAAAGGGGGGCGCCGCCCCCTCTCCTTGTCCTATTCGGACTAGGGGGGAGGGGCGCGCGACCCTGCCCTGGCCGCCTCTCCTCTTTCCACTAAGGCCCACTATGGCCCATTAAGCCCCCGGGGGGTTCCGGTAACCTCCTGGTACTCCGGTAAAATTCCGATTTCACCCGGAACACTTCCGATATCCAAACATAGGCTTCCAATATATCAATCTTCATGTCTCGACCATTTCGAGACTCCTCGTCATGTCCGTGATCGCATCCGGGACTCCGAACAACCTTCGGTACATCAAAACATATAAACTCATAATATAACTGTCATTGAAACTTTAAGCGTGCGGACCCTACGGGTTCGAGAACTATGTAGACATGACCGAGACACATCTCCGGTCAATAACCAATAGCGGAACCTGGATGCTCATATTGGCTCCCACATATTCTACGAAGATCTTTATCAGTCAGACCGCATAACAACATACGTTGTTCCCTTTGTCATCGGTATGTTACTTGCCCGAGATTCGATCGTCGGTATCTCAATACCTAGTTCAATCTCGTTACCGGCAAGTCTCTTTACTCGTTCCGTAATACATCATCCCGCAACAAACTCATTAGTTGCAATGCTTGCAAGGCTTAAGTGATGTGCATTACCGAGAGGGCCAGAGATACCTCTCCGACAATCGGAGTGACAAATCCTAATCTTGAAATACGCCAACCCAACAAGTACCTTTGGAGACACCTGTAGAGCACCTTTATAATCACCCAGTTACGTTGTGACGTTTGGTAGCACACAAAGTGTTCCTCCGGTAAACGGGAGTTGCATAATCTCATAGTCAGAGGAACATGTATAAGTCATGAAGAAAGCAATAGCAACAAACTAAACGATCAAGTGCTAAGCTAACGGAATGGGTCAAGTCAATCACATCATTCTCCTAATGATGTGTTCCCATTAATCAAATGACAACTCATGTCTATGGTTAGGAAACATAACCATCTTTAATTAACGAGCTAGTCAAGTAGAGGCATACTAGTGACACTCTGTTTGTCTATGTATTCACACATGTATTATGTTTCCGGTTAATACAATTCTAGCATGAATAATAAACATTTATCATGATATAAGGAAATAAATAATAACTTTATTATTGCCTCTAGGGCATATTTCCTTCAGTCTCCCACTTGCACTAGAGTTAATAATCTAGTTCACATCACCATGTGATTTAATACCAATAGTTCACATCACCATGTGGTTAACACCCATAGTTCACATCGTCATGTGACCAACACCCAAAGGGTTTACTAGAGTCAATAATCTAGTTCACATCGCTATGTGATTAACACCCAAAGAGTACTAAGGTGTGATCATGTTTTGCTTGTGAGAGAAGTTTAGTCAACGGGTCTGCCACATTCAGATCCGTATGTATTTTGCAAATTTCTATGTCAACAATGCTCTGCACGGAGCTACTCTAGCTAATTGCTCCCACTTTCAATATGTATCCAGATTGAGATTTAGAGTCATCTGGATCAGTGTCAAAATTTGCATCGACGTAACCCTTTACGACGAACCTTTTTGTCACCTCCATAATCGAGAAACATATCCTTATTCCACTAAGGATAATTTTGACCGCTGTCCAGTGATCTACTCCTAGATCACTATTGTACTCCCTTGCCAAAATCAGTGTAGGGTATACAATAGATCTGGTACACAGCATGGCATACTTTATAGAACCTATGGCCAAGGCATAGGGAATGACTTTCATTCTCTTTCTATCTTCTGCCGTGGTCGGGCTTTGAGTCTTACTCAGTTTCACACCTTGTAACACAGGCAAGAACTCTTTCTTTGACTGTTCCATTTTGAACTACTTCAAAATCTTGTCAAGGTATGTACTCATTGAAAAACTTATCAAGCGTCTTGATCTATCTCTATAGATCTTGATGCTCAATATGTAAGCAGCTTCACCGAGGTCTTTCTTTGAAAAACTCCTTTCAAACACTCCTTTATGCTTTGCAGAATAATTCTACATTATCTCCGATCAACAATATGTCATTCACATATACTTATCAGAAATGCTGTAGTGCTCCCACTCACTTTCTTGTAAATACAGGCTTCACCGCAAGTCTGTATAAAACTATATGCTTTGATCAACTTATCAAAGCGTATATTCCAACTCCGAGATGCTTGCACCAGTCCATAGATGGATCGCTGGAGCTTGCATATTTTGTTAGCACCTTTAGGATTGACAAAACCTTCTGGTTGCATCATATACAACTCTTCTTTAATAAATCCATTAAGGAATGCAGTTTTGTTTATCCATTTGCCAGATTTCATAAAATGCGGCAATTGCTAACATGATTCGGACAGACTTAAGCATAGATACGAGTGAGAAACTCTCATCGTAGTCAACACCTTGAACTTGTCGAAAACCTTTTGCGACAATTCTAGCTTTGTAGATAGTAACACTACTATCAGCGTCCGTCTTCCTCTTGAAGATCCATTTAATCTCAATGGCTCGCCGATCATTGGGCAAGTCAATCAAAGTCCATACTTTGTTCTCATACATGGATCTCATCTCAGATTTCATGGCCTCAAGCCATTTCGCGGAATCTGGGCTCATCATCGCTTCCTCATAGTTCGTAGGTTCGTCATGGTCAAGTAACATGACCTCCAGAACAGGATTACCGTACCACTCTGGTGCGGATCTCACTCTGGTTTACCTACGAGGTTCGGTAGTAACTTGATCTGAAGTTACATGATCATCATCATTAGCTTCCTCACTAATTGGTGTAGTAGTCACAGGAACAGATTTCTGTGATGAACTACTTTCCAATAAGGGAGCAGGTACAGTTACCTCATCAAGTTCTACTTTCCTCCCACTCACTTCTTTCGAGAGAAACTCCTTCTCTAGAAAGGATCCATTCTCAGCAACGAATATCTTGCCTTCGGATCTGTGATAGAAGGTGTACCCAACATTTTCTTTTGGGTATCCTATGAAGACGCACTTCTCCGATTTGGGTTTGAGCTTATCAGGTTGAAACTTTTTCACATAAGCATTGCAACCTCAAACTTTAAGAAACGACAGCTTAGGTTTCTTGCCAAACCATAGTTCATACAGTGTCGTCTCAACGGATTTAGATGGTGCCCTATTTAACGTGAATCTAGCTGTCTCTAATGCATAACCCCAAAACGATCGTGGTAAATCGGTAAGAGACATCATAGATCGCACCATATCTAATAAAGTACGGCTACGACGTTCGGACACACCATTACACTGTGGTGTTCCAGGTGGCGTGAGTAGTGAAACTATTTCACATTGTTTTAACTGAAGGCCAAACTCGTAACTCAAATATTTTACTTCTGCGATCATATCGTAGAAACTTTTATTTTTGTTACGATGATTCTCCACTTCACTCTGAAATTCTTTGAACTTTTCAAATGTTTCAGACTTGTGTTTCATCAAGTAGATATACTCATATCTGCTCAAATCATCTGTGAAGATCAGAAAATAATGATACCTGCCGCGAGCCTCAATATTCATCGGACCACATACATCAGTATGTATGATTTCCAACAAATCTGTTGCTCGCTCCATTGTTCCGGAGAACGGAGTCTTAGTCATCTTGCCCATGAGGCATGGTTCGCAAGCATCAACTGATTCAATCAAGTGATTCCAAAAGCCCATCAGCATGGATTTTCTTCATGCGCTTTACACCAATATGACCTAAACGGCAGTGCCACAAATAAGTTGCACTATCATTATTAACTTTGCATCTTTTGGCTTCAATATTATGAAAATGTGTATCACCACGATCGAGATCCAACAAACCATTTTCATTGGGTGTATGACCATAGAAGGTTTTATTCATGTAAACAGAACAACAATTATTCTCTAACTTACATGAATAACCGTATTGCAATAAACATGATCCAATCATATTCATGCTCAACGCAAACACTAAATAACATTTATTTTAGGTTTAACACTAATCCCGAAAGTATAGGGAGTGTGCGATGATGATCATATCAATCTTGGAACCATTTCCAATACACATCGTCACTTCACCCTTAACTAGTCTCTGTTCATTCTGCAACTCCCGTTTCGAGTTACTATTCTTAGCAACTGAACTAGTATCAAATACTGAGGGGTTGCTATAAACACTAGTAAAGTACACATCAATAACATGTATATCAAATATACCTATGTTCACTTTGCCATCCTTCTTATCCGCCAATTACTTGGGGTAGTTCCGCTTCCAGTGACCAGTCCCTTTGCAGTAGAAGCACTCAGTTTCAGGCTTAGGTCCAGACTTGGGTTTTTTCACTTGAGCAGCAACTTGCTTGCCGTTCTTCTTGAAGTTCCCCTTTCTTCCCTTTGTCCCTTTACTTGAAACTAGTGGTTTTGTTTACCATCAACACTTGATGCTTTTCTTGATTTCTACCTTCGTCGATTTCAGCATCACGAAGAGCTTGGGAATCGTTTCCGTTATCCCTTGCATATTATAGTTCATCACGAAGTTCTACTAACTTGGTGATGGTGACTAGAGAATTCTGTCAATCACTATTTTATCTGGAAGATTAACTCCCACTTGATTCAAGCGATTGTAGTACCCAGACAATCTGAGCACATGCTCACTGCTTGAGCTATTCTCCTCCATCTTTTAGCTATAGAACTTGTTGGAGACTTCATATCTCTCAACTCGGGTATTTGCTTGAAATATTAACTTCAACTCCTGGAACATCTCATATGGTCCATGACGTTCAAAACGTCTTTGAAGTCCCGATTCTAAGCCGTTTAAGCATGGTGCACTAAACTATCAAGTAGTCATCATATTGAGCTAGCCAAACGTTCATAACATCTGCATCTGCTCCTGCAATAGGTTTGTCACCTAGCGGTGCATCAAGGACATAATTCTTCTGTGCAGCAATGAGGATAAACCTCAGATCACGGATCCAATCCGCATCATTGCTACTAACATCTTTCAACTTAGTTTTCTCTAGGAACATATCAAAAATAAAACAGGGGAGCTAAACGCGAGCTATTGATCTACAACATAGATATGCTAATACTACCAGGACTAAGTTCATGATAAATTTAAGTTCAATTAATCATATTACTTAAGAACTCCCACTTAGATAGACATCCCTCTAATCCTCTAAGTGATCACGTGATCCATATCAACTAAACCATGTCCGATCATCACGTGAGATGGAGTAGTTTCAATGGTGAACATCACTATGTTGATCATATCTACTATATGATTCACGCTCGACCTTTCGGTCTCAGTGTTCCGAGGCCATATCTGTTATATGCTAGGCTCGTCAAGTTTAACCTGAGTATTCCGCGTGTGCAACTGTTTTGCACCCGTTGTATTTGAACGTAGAGCCTATCACACCCGATCATCACGTGGTGTCTCAGCACGAAGAACTTTCGCAACGGTGCATACTCAGGGAGAACACTTGTACCTTGATAATTAGTGAGAGATCATCTTATAAAGCTACCGTCGAACTAAGCAAAATAAGATGTATAAAAGATAAACATCACATGCAATCAAAATATGTGACATGATATGGCCATCATCATCTTGTGCCTTTGATCTCCATCTCCAAAGCATCGTCATGATTTCCATCGTCACCGGCATGACACCATGATCTCCATCATCTTGATCTATATCAATGTGTCGTCACATGGTCGTCTCGCCAACTATTGCTCTTGCAACTATTGCTATCGCATAGCGATAAAGTAAAGCAATTATTTGGCGCTTGCATCTTATGCAATAAAGAGACAACCATAAGGCTTCTGCCAGTTGCCGATAACTTCAACAAAACATGATCATCTTATACAACAACTTATATCTCATCATGTCTTGACCATATCACATCACAACATGCCCTGCAAAAACAAGTTAGACGTCCTCTACTTTGTTGTTGCAAGTTTTACGTGGCTGCTACGGGCTGAGCAAGAACCGTTCTTACCTACGCATCAAAACCACAACGATAGTTCGTCAAGTTGGTGCTGTTTTAACCTTCTCAAGGACCGGGCGTAGCCACACTCGGTTCAACTAAAGTTGGAGAAACTGACACCCGCTAGTCACCTGTGTGCAAAGCACGGCGGTAAAACCAGTCTCGCGTAAGCGTACGCGTAATGTCGGTCCGGGCCGCTTCATCCAACAATACCGCCGAACCAAAGTATGACATGCTGGTAAGCAGTATGACTTATATCGCCCACAACTCACTTGTGTTCTACTCGTGCATATAACATCAACGCATAAAACCAGGCTCGGATGCCACTGTTGGGGAACGTAGTAATTTCAAAAAAATTCCTACGCACACGCAAGATCATGGTGATGCATAGCAACGAGAGGGGAAAGTGTTGTCCACGTACCCTCGTAGACCGAAAGCGGAAGCGTTAGCACAACGCGGTTGATGTAGTCGTACGTCTTCACGATCCGACCGATCAACTACCGGACGCACGGCACCTCCGAGTTCAGCACACGTTCAGCCCGATGACGTGCCTCGAACTCCGATCCAGCCGAGTGTTGAGGGAGAGTTTCGTCAGCACGACGGCGTGGTGACGATGATGATGTTCTACCGACGCAGGGCTTCGCCTAAGCACCGCTACAGTATTATCGAGGTGGACTATGGTGGAGGGGGGCACCGCACACGGCTAAAAGATCAAACGAT
Source organism: Triticum aestivum (assembly GCF_018294505.1). Taxonomy (NCBI): domain Eukaryota; kingdom Viridiplantae; phylum Streptophyta; class Magnoliopsida; order Poales; family Poaceae; genus Triticum; species Triticum aestivum. Next base: position 204,731,687 of record NC_057799.1, read on the forward strand.
CAATCGTTGTGTCTCTAGGGTGCCACCTGCCCCCGTATATAAAGGAGCAAGGGGGGAGGTTCGGCCGGCCAGGAGGGGGCGCGCCAGGAGGAGTCCTACTCCCACCGGGAGTAGGACTCCCTCCCTTTTCCTTGTTGGACTAGGAGTGGAGGGGGAAAGAGGAGGGAGAGAGGAAGGAAAGGGGGGCGCCGCCCCCCTCTCCTTGTCCTATTCGGACTAGGGAAGGAGGGGCGCGCGGCCCTGCCCTGGCCGCCTCTCCTCTTCTCCACTAAGGCCCACTATGGCCCATTAAGCCCCCGGGGGGTTCCGGTAACCTCCGGTACTCCGGTAAAATCCCGATTTCACCCGGAACACTTCCGATATCCAAACATAGGCTTCCAATATATCAATCTTCATGTCTCGACCATTTCGAGACTCCTCGTCATGTCCGTGATCACATCCGGGACTCCGAACAACCTTCGGTACATCAAAACATATAAACTCATAATATAACTGTCATCGAAACTTTAAGCGTGCGGACCCTACGGGTTCGAGAACTATGTAGACATGACCGAGACACGTCTCCGGTCAATAACCAATAGCGGAACCTGGATGCTCATATTGGCTCCCACATATTCTACGAAGATCTTTATCGGTCAGACCGCATAACAACATACGTTGTTCCCTTTGTCATCGGTATGTTACTTGCCCGAGATTCGATCGTCGGTATCTCAATACCTAGTTCAATCTCGTTACCGGCAAGTCTCTTTACTCGTTCCGTAATACATCATCCCGCAACTAACTCATTAGTTGCAATGCTTGCAAGGCTTAAGTGATGTGCATTACCGAGAGGGCCCAGAGATACCTCTCCGACAATCGGAGTGACAAATCCTAATCTCGAAATACGCCAACCCAACAAGTACCTTCGGAGACACCTGTAGAGCACCTTTATAATCACCCAGTTACGTTGTGACGTTTGGTAGCACACAAAGTGTTCCTCCGGTAAACGGGAGTTGCATAATCTCATAGTCATAGGAACATGTATAAGTCATGAAGAAAGCAATAGCAACAAACTAAACGATCAAGTGCTAAGCTAACGGAATGGGTCAAGTCAATCACATCATTCTCCTAATGATGTGATCCCGTTAATCAAATGACAACTCATGTCTATGGTTAGGAAACATAACCATCTTTAATTAACGAGCTAGTCAAGTAGAGGCATACTAGTGACACTCTATTTGTCTATGTATTCACACATGTATTATGTTTCCGGTTAATACAATTCTAGCATGAATAATAAACATTTATCATGATATAAGGAAATATATAATAATTTATTATTGCCTCTAGGGCATATTTCCTTCAAGATGAATACAGTAGAGATAAGTATTTCCCTCAGTGGGAACCAAGGTTTATCGTACCAATAGGAGAATCACGCAAAACCTCGTGAATAGTAGTTGCACACACAAAAGCAAATACTTGCACCCAGCGCAAGCAAGAGGGTTGTCAATCCCCCTGAACTCGTTACTTGCAAGGATAAAATCTTGTATAGGTAGATGGGTAAATTGCAAAACAAAATAAAAAAAGTAAAATTGCAGCAAAGGAATTTTGGTTTTAATAATATGATTAAGGTGGACTCTGGGGCATAGTTTTCACTAGAGACTTCTCTCTCGAACACATAACATACGTGTTGGAGAACGCAGTATTTCAAAAAAAATACCTACGATCACGCAAGATCTATCTAGGAGATGCACAACAACGAGCGGGGAGAGTGTGTCCACGTACCCTCGTAGACCGAAAGCGGAAGCGTTTAGTAACGCGGTTGATGTAGTCGAACGTCTTCGCGATCCAACCGATCCAAGCACCGAACGTATGGCACCTCCACGTCCAGCACATGTTCAGCTCGATGACGTCCCTCGAACTCTTGATCCAGTTGAGGCCGAGGGAGAGTTCAGTCAGCACGATGGCGTGGCGACGGTGATGATGAAGTTACCGACGCAGGGCTTCGCCTAAGCACTACGATGATATTACTGAGGTGTGTAACTGTGGAGGGGGGCACCGCACACGGCTAAGAGAAGACTTGGTGTGCCTTTGGGGTGCCCCCCTCCCACGTATATAAAGGGGGAGGAGAGGTGGCCGTCCCAAGGGGGGGCACGCCATGGGGGGTCCTACTTGGACTCCGGTCCAAGTAGGATTCGCCCCCCCCTTTCCTATTCCCACTAGGAGAAGGAGGGAAGGAGGAGAAGGAGAGAAGGAAAGCCCCCCCAACCCTAGTCTAATTCGATTTGGGCTTGGGGGGGCGCCACCACCTGCCCGCGCCTCCTCTCTCCACTAGGGCCCATGAAGGCCCATTAACTCCCGGGAGGGTTCCGGTAACCCCCGGTACTCCAGAATATGCCCGAACCTTTTCGAAACCATTCTGGTGTCCAAACATAACCTTCCAATATATCAATCTTTATGTCTCAACCATTTCGAGACTTCTCGTCATGTCAGTGATATCATCCAGGACTCCGAACAAACTTCGGTTCATCAAATCACATAACTCATAATACAAATCGTCATCGAACGTTAAGCATGCGGACCCTACGGGTTCGAGAACTATGTAGACATGACCGAGACACATCTCCGGTCAATAACCAATAGCGGAACCTGGATGCTCATATTGGTTCCTACATATTCTACGAACATCTTTATCGGTCAAACCGCATAACAACATACGTTGTTCCCTTTGTCATCGGTATGCTACTTGCCCGAGATTCGATCGTCGGTATCATCATACCTAGTTCAATCTCGTTACCGGCAAGTCTCTTTACTTGTTCCGTAATGCATCATCCCGTAACTAACTCATTAGTCACATTTCTTGCAAGGCTCATAGTGATGTGCATTACCGAGAGGGCCCAGAGATACCTCTCCGATACACGGAGTGACAATTCCTAATCTCGATCTATGCCAACTCAACAAACAGCATAGGATACACGTGTAGAGCATCTTTATAATCACCCAGTTACATTGTGACGTTTGATAGCACATAAGGTGTTCCTCCGGTATTCGGGAGTTGCATAATCTCATAGTGAGGAACATGTATAAGTCATGAAGAAAGCAATAGCAGAAAAAACTAAACGATCATTATGCTAAGCTAACGGATGAGTCTTGTCCATCACATCATTCTCTAATGATGTGATCCCGTTCATCAAATGACAACACATGTCTATGGCTAGGAAACTTAACCATCTTTGATTAACGAGCTAGTCAAGTAGAGGCATACTAGGGACACTCTGTTTGTCTATGTATTCACACATGTACTAAGTTTCCGGTTAATACAATTCTAGCATGAATAATAAACATTTATCATGATATAAGGAAATATAAATAACAACTTTATTATTGCCTCTAGGGCATATTTTCTTCAGTCTCCCACTTGCACTAGAGTCAATAATCTAGTTCACATTGTTATGTGATTTAACACCAATAGTTCACATCTTTATGTGATTAGTTCACATATCCATGTGACTAATACCCAAAGGGTTTACTAGAGTCAATAATCTAGTTCACATCGCTGTGTGATTAACACCCAAAGAGTGATCATGTTTTGCTTGTGAGAGAAGTTTAGTTAACGGGGCTGCCACATTCAGAGCCATATGTATTTTGCAATTTTTCTATGTCTACAATGCTCTGCATGGAGCTACTCTAGCTAATCGCTCCCACTTTCAATATGTATCCAGATTGAGACTTAGAGTCATCCGAATCAGTGTCAAAGTTTGCCTCGATGTAACCCTTTACGATGAACTTTTTGTCACCTCCATATCCGAGAAACATGTCCTTATTCCACTAAGGATAATTTTGACCACTGTCGAGTGATCCACTCCTGGATCACTATTGTACCCTCTTGCTAAACTCATGGTGAGGTACACAATAGGTCTGGTACACAACATAGCATACTTTATAGAACCTATGACTGAGGCATAGGGAATGACTTTTCATTCTCTTTCTATTTTCTGTCGTGGTCGGGTTTTTGAGTCTTTACTCAACTTCACACCTTACAACTCAGGCAAGAACTCCTTCTTTGATTGATCCATTTTGAACTCCCTCAAAATCTTATCAAGGTAGGTACTCATTGAAAAAACTTATCAAGCGTCTTGATCTATCTCTATAGATCTTGATGCTCAATATGTAAGCAGCTTCACCGAGGTCTTCCTTTGAAAACCTCCTTTCAAACACTCCTTTATGCTTTCTAAAAAAAATTCTACATCATTTCCGATCAACAATATGTCACTCACATATACTTATCAGAAAGGCTGTAGTGCTCCCACTCACTTTCTCGTAAATACAGGCTTCACCGCAAGTCTGTATAAAACTATATGCTTTGATCACACTATCAAAGCATACATTCCAACTCCAAGATGCATGCATCAATCCATAAATGGATCACTCGAGCTTACACACTTTGTTAGCACCTTTAGGATTGACAAAACCTTCTTGTTGCATCATATACAACTCTTCTTTAAGAAATTCATTAAGGAATGTAGTTTTGACATCCATTTGCCAGATTTCATAAAATGTGGCAATTGCTAACATGATTCGGACAGACTTAAGCATCGCTACGAGTGAGAAAATCTTATCGTAGTCAACACCTTGAACTTGTCGAAAACTTTTTGCGACAATTCGAGATTTGTAGATAGTAACACTACTATCGGCGTCAGTCTTCCCCTTGAAGATCTATTTAATCTCAATGACTCGCCGATCATCGGGCAAGTCAATCGAAGTCCATACTTTGTTCTCATACATGGATCCCATCTCAGATTTCATGCCTCAAGCCATTTGGCGGAATCTGGGCTCATCATCACTTCCTCATAGTTTGTAGGTTTGTCATGGTCTAGTAACATGACTTCCAGAACAGGATTACCGTACCACTCTGGTGTGGACCGTACTCTGGTTGACCTACAAGGTTCGGTAGTAACTTGATCTGAAGTTTCATGATCGTTATCATTAGCTTCCTCACTTATTGGTGTATGAATCACTGGAACTGATTTCTGTGATGGACTACTTTCCAATTCGGGAGAAGGTACAATTACCTCATCAAGTCCTATTTTCCTCCCACTCACTTCTTTTGAGAGAAACTCCTTCTCTAGAAAGAATCCATTCTTAGCAACGAATATCTTGCCTTCGGATCTGTGATAGAAGGTGTACCCAACAGTTTCCTTTGGGTATTCTATGAAGACACATTTCTCCGATTTGGGTTCGAGCTTATTAGGTTGAAGCTTTTTCACATAAGCATCACAGCCCCAAACTTTAAGAAACGACAGCTTAGGTTTCTTGCTAAACCACAGTTCATATGGTGTCGTCTCAACGAATTTAGATGGTGCCCTATTTAACGTGAATGCAGCTGTCTCTAATGCATAACCCCAAAATGATAGTGGTAAATCGGTAAGAGACATCATAGATCGCACCATATCCAGTAACTTACGGTTACGACGTTCGGACACACCATTACGCTGTGGTGTTCCAGGTGGCGTGAGTTTGTGAAACTATTCCACATTGTTTTTAATGAAGGCCAAACTAGTAACTCAAATATTCGTCTCCACGATCAGATCGTAGAAATTTTATTTTCTTGTTACGATGATTTTCCACTTCACTCTGAAATTCTTTGAACTTTTCAAATGTTTCAGACTTGTGTTTCATTAAGTAGATATACCCATATCTGCTCAAATCATGTGTGAAGGTCAGAAAATAATGATACCCGCCGTGAGCCTCAACACTCATCGGACCGCATATATCGGTATGTATTATTTCCAATAAGTCAGTTGCTCGCTCCTGTTGTTTCGGAGAACAGAGTCTTAGTCATCTTGCCCATGAGGCATGGTTCGCAAGCATCAAGTGATTCATAATCAAGTGATTCCAAAAGTCCATCAGCATGGAGTTTCTTCATGCGCTTTACACCAATATGACCTAAACGGTAGTGCCACAAATAAGTTGCACTATCATTATTAACTTTGCATCTTTTGGCATCAATATTATGAATATGTGTATCACTACGATCGAGATTCAATAAACCATTCACCTTGGGTGTATGACCACATAAGGTTTCATTCATGTAAACAGAATAACAATTATTCTTTGACTTAAATGAATAAGCGTATTGCAATAAACATGATCCAATCATATTATGCTCAACGCAAACACCAAATAACATTTATTTTAGGTTCAACACTAATCCCGAAGGTAAAGTGAGTGTGCGATGGTGATCTTACCAACCTTGGAATCACTTCCAACACACATCGTCACCTCACCCTTAACTAGTCTTTGTTCATTCTGCAACTCCTGTTTTGAGTTACTAATCATAGCAACTGAACCAGCATCAAATACCCAGGGGCTACTATGAACACTAGTAAAGTACACATCAATAACCTGTATATCACATATACCTTTGTTCACTTTGACATCCTTCTTATCCGCCAAGTATCTGGGGCAGTTCCACTTCCAGTGACCATTTCCTTTGCAGCAGAAGCACTCAGTTTCAGGCTTGGGTCTAGCTTTGGGCTTCTTCACGGGAGTAGCAACTTGCTTGCCATTCTTCTTGAAGTTCCCTTTCTTTCCCTTGCCCTTTTATTGAAACTAGTGGTCTTGTTAACCATCAACACTTGACGCTATTTCTTGATTTCTACCTTTGCCGATTTTAGCATCGCGAAGAGCTCGGGAATTGTTTTCGCTGTCCCTTGCATATTATAGTTCATCACTAAGTTCTAGTAACTTGGTGATAGTGACTAGAGAACTCTGTCAATCGTTTGTCTATGTATTCACACATGTACTAAGTTTCCGGTTAATACAATTCAAGCATGAATAATAAACATTTATCATGATATAAAGAAATGTAAATAACAACTTTATTATTGCCTCTAGGGCATATTTCCTTCAATACGGTGGGCGAACAAATTATTATTGCACAATTGATAGAAAGCGCGTAGTTATGACAATATCCAAGGCAATGATCATGTATATAGGCATCACGTACGAGACAAGTAGACCGGCTTGTGCCCGCATCTACTACTATTACTCCACCAATCGACCGCTATCCAGCATGCATCCATGGTATTAAGTTCATGAAAAATGGAGTAACGCCTTAAACAAGATGACATGATGTAGACAAAGTAAACCCAATCAATATGAATAAACCCCGTCGTTTTACCCTTAATGGCAACAATACAAATACATGTCCTGTCCCCTTCTGTCACTGGGATATAGAGCACCACAAGATTGAAACCATCACAAAGCATCTCTCCCGCTGAAGATAAAACAATCTAGTTTGCCAAACCAAACAGATAGATCGGAGAGAAATACAAAGCTATAACAATCATGCATAATAAAGTTTAGAGAAGACTCAATTACTTCTCATGAATATTCAGATCATAAACCCACAATTCATCGGATCCCGACAAGCACACCACAAAAGAAGATTACATCGGATAGAACTCAAGAACATCGAGGGGAACATGATATTGAAGATTAAAGAGAGAGAAGAAGCCATCTAGCTACTAGCCATGGACCCATAGGTCTATGGTGACCTACTCACGCATCATCGGAAGGCGGCAAGGATGATGTAGAAGCCCTCCGTGATCGATTGCCCCTCCGACAGAGTGCCGGAAAAAGGCCTCTAGATGGGATTGCGGAAGAACAGAAACATGCAACAGTGGAAAAAGGGTTTCAGGTGGCTCTTTGTTGGTTTCCCAATATTTGAGAATTTATAGAGGTGGAATTAGGTCAGACGGAGCCTCGTGGGGCCCACAAGGTAATAGGGCGACACCCCCCGGGTGCACCTTGTTGCCTTGCCGTCTCCTTGATCGTCGTCTGGTATCCTCTCGAAGCTTCTAGGGTCTCTCTTGTCCAAAAAAATCATCAAAAAGTTTCGTAGCGTTAACAAGCAGAAAATAGCAATTGACACTAGGCACTGGGTTAATAGGTTAGTCCCAGAAAATGATATAAAATAGCACAAAAAGTTATATAAAGTATCCAAGATCGATAATATAATAGCATGAAACAATCAAAAATTATAGATACTTTGGGGATGTATCAATTGTGGACGGGGTACATAGTACATGTTGATCTACCACATGTGTATGAATGAGTTCGCCTCTACGGTCTAAACCCCTCGGCTTATATAGGCACCAGGGGTACCTAGGCTTACACTTACATCTAGAGATAAACATGTTGAAGATTGCATTAGTGCCTTGCAGTATGCGACAAGTCTTCGGAGGGATCCATCTTGATTGCTTCATGGGGCCTGATGAATGTGGCCCACTGGTTGGCTGCTTGGTGGTCCTCGACCCAGCCCAAGTCTGGGAACCGACGTGGTTAGCACTCCCCTATGTGGGACACCATCACCCGGTTTGTTATATAAGCCAGGGCCAAAGCTAGTAGATATATACTTTACAATCTCTTGGTTTATACATGTACTTTGTTTACCCCAATCGCAATATACACCGACCAGGAGTAGGGTTTTATCTCCACCGAGAGGGTCCAAACCTGGGTAAACTGGCCTCCTTGTTTCCCCTCTGACCTAATTACCACACCGGGGTACAGTACCGAGTAATTCGCCGGAATCATCGCCGACAATGACAACAACACTATTTCCACTTCCGCTCAGCGAACGTCGCAACACCTACTAAATGAGGTGATCATGGATAAGCATTACACGCAACACAAGCTCCTTATGGCTAACACAATATTCGTCGACGTATGGTGGTTCCTCCTGTTCACGTCATTCGTAAAATCAAAGTAGCCTTGTTAGCATTTTGCAGAAACAAGAATCATGGCTGAATTTAGGTGCAACAAAATGTCTATGTGTGGAAAAGATAATAAGAAACAAGGAAGCACGCGCTTGCAATGAAAAATGTATATCAATGTGTGCAGCAAAACGTTTAGACAAGAGAAGTGTATGTAAGAAGTAATGGAAGCACGATAGTTGGAAACAAAAATGCGAGAAGAACGAAGCATGCTTGTTAGTGATTCGACGCCTTAAGCTATGCTTGAAAATTGATGAACAAGCTAAACAAACTATATGAAGTCAACATTGCCATCTTGGTATGAACCATAGACAATTGATAATGCAAAACAAACTAAGCTTGCTACCAACATGATGCATCTTTTGAGTCGCTGACAAATATATTGAACTAATTTTCTATTGAATGCATGCAATTTTCTAGTCGAACAAAACTAAAGGATTACAATGTAGAAGCATCATGGCAAAAAGCAAAAAAATGCACTCGGTATATTTATAGTGTCACCTGATGCATGGTATTTTTAAAATGGAACAAAAACAATTCACTCACCGGGTAGTCATATTTGCAGAAGCTCCATATACAGGAAACATGTAAAGGTTGATATGTCAACAATTCTTCCTTTGCCATATACTATTTTTTTTCTCGACAAGTACTGCACATAGGGTTGCTAAAAAGTGTAGGTTATCAATATTGTACACAATAGTATTATAGCAAGGAAGCACGATGGCATAATAGTAGTAGCTAGAAATTAATCTGGTGGGATCATAGTAGAAAAATGGAAGCATAAATTTTGTTGAGGAGATTAGTTGAAGCTCTATCAACACAATAGTGGAGCACATAGTATATGTTATCGAAGCATAAGAACACTAGATTGCAACACAATCTAGCATTATTAAAGTGTGGTTCTAAACCAGGCAAAATGCTTCAGAGCCTTCCCTCCCAAGGTTTTATGTAGATCACATATGCAGTTGAAAATTAAAAAAAAAGTACAAATAGAAGCATGGTGTTATTGTTGTAACTATCTACATGGAAGAAACACATGCAGTAAGCTTAGGAAATAAAGTACTTTGAATCATAGAAATAATGATGTGTGAACATAACTCATATATATAGAATGCATAGAAGTTAAATTGAAAATTAGCGATGCTTCTTGCCAAAGCAATTCTACCCAAACTAATTGGTGATTTTGTGAGCTTATATAAAATTACAAGATGGGCCAAACACACCATCTCAACACAGATCGACAAGAACAAAATTTAATCTGCTATTTATAAAATTATACTTCAAAATTAGAGTATCAATTCATTGTAATTTATAGACTTGAGTTGTGAAATTGGCAAGAAATTAGACAAATTGGAGGGCACGAGATGCAGTTTTGTACTGTTGGCGCATGAGCTACTGTCGCTACAGAGAAGATCCATCACATGACACAACCTACAAGGGCAACCACTTGCAAGAAAATTGTAACCTAAATTGGTTGAGAATGGCACGAGAGCATTCGTGCTCCGACAAGGGATTTCTGAATTTGTATAGCTATGTATCAATCATGTCTATTAACCATTCAACCAAACCATTGGGAGTCAAGATGGAGCTTACATTCAAAAGATTTTGCCAACCTCGATCTTCAACAAGAGTTTTCCAAGCAGGTTTGAGGCCTAAGACAACATCATTCAACCGGCCTACCGCATAATAGCTCTTCAACATACACTCAACTTCAGATTGATTCATTATCCCCGGGTCATCTGAAAACATAAAGAATGTAAGCATGTTACAACAACAATTAAAATTTCTTTACGCAGAAACCTTGGAAGCAAACACAATTATATTTGAAGTTCAAGTTACTGGTTGGATGAGAAAAATGCTATTTACGTGGACACGGAGTATGTGATCACAAGCACACAGGCGCTCGTAATCTGTCCCGTTGGGTATGGCTTCGCGATTCGTTATAGTAAATGCACGTGACGTGGATAGGGTCCACCTGGAACGGACAACGTCACTAGTTCGGTTCAGAGCCGTGGCTCGAGTCGTCAGCGTCGTCTTGATCCGTGGATCCGTCCTGCTACTTTCCGGTAACGGCGGCAGTGAGACGGCAATGGGTCTACCTCTCGGCTCTAGATCTTGTTTTGTTGAGAGCGGCGAGCGGGCGAACCACTATATTTTTAGGGTTAGGAGCACTCCGCTCCGGCGAACATGGTGTTCTCGATGCAACCGGTCAACAGGTACGGATCTGGTCCTTGATCTTATGCCACTGGTTCATGCAGTTGAACGGAAGACATCCACTGCTCTGTCACTGATGTCATCCGGAGCTAAACTAACCTTGGTCAATTCAGTTGTGACTTCGATGCTGATATACGCAATGTGCACGATCAAGATACACCCAAAGGTGATTGAACATCTGGATAAGCTGCGTAGACATTGCCTCTGGGCTAAAAACTCTGACGACGGGATCAAAAATAACTCTCTTGCGGCCTGGGAGCTGGTCTGCCGCCCAAAACGCTGCGGAGGCCTTGGTGTTATTGATCTTAAAACACAGAATGCAGCCCTCCTCCTAAAGTATCTTTTCAAATTCTATAATCATGAAGATGTTCCCTGGGTGGAGCTTGTTTGGGATGCCTACTACAGAAACAAGATACCGCATGCATCTAAGGCGGTTGGTTCTTTCTGGTGGAGAGATGTGATGCAACTCAGTGGGATATTCCGAGGGATCACTAAAGTCACCCCGGGAATGGCTCTAGTGCTCTGTTCTGGAAAGATGCTTGGTTTGATAGTACTCAAGGCTCCCCGCTGATGGATATATACCCACGAGCCTTTTCATTTTGTTTGAATGAGGACGATTCCATTGCTAAGGTTCTTGCTGCAACTGACCCATCCACGATTTTTAGTCTACCTCTCTCGACCCAGGCGAGAGAAGAAATCAAAGAGATCCAGGAGGGGTTGCCACAAAATTGACTGGCCGTCGATAACAGCGATGTCTGGGAATGCTTGCTCGGGCATTTTTCGTCCAAGAAGTTCTATAATCACTGCTACAAACAGGTGGTGGCAGACGAGGCGTTTGGATGGCTCTGGAAAGCTAAAAGCCCGATCAAATTGAAGATGTTTGGATGGCTACTCCTAGTTGATCGCCTGAATACCAGGAATATGCTCAAACGCAGACACTTTGTTGTCATGGGGGGCAACTATGCATGCATGTTCTGTCAAAACCCTCCAGAGGAAACGGTGGAACATCTGTTCTTCAACTGCCCCTTTAGCCAACGCTGTTGGGATGTGGTTGGAGTGACATGGCCGACAGCTGATAACAGACTGGCTCTTCTGCATGGAGGTAGGGGTAGTTGGAGACAACCCATCTTCATGGATATCTTTCTCCTAGCTGCTTGGAGTCTTTGGATAGAGAGAAACAATCAACACTTTAGAGGGATTCAGCACTCTCATGGAGCATGGCTAGCTAGATTTAAGCATCTCTTGGAGCTGCTAACACATAACTGCCGAGAGGATCTTCATCCTTTCCTGTCTAATTACATTGTAAACTTGGGCCACTAAGACCGTGGATAGCTAGCATGGCCGGGGGGCCTCAAAACCCTTTTGTAATACATATGTAATCGTTCCTTTGTGAGAAATACAAAGTCAGTGGGAGCCTCTCCCACTGTCGTTCTTCATAAAAAAAACAGGTACGGATCTGGTCGTGGGTGTGGTTGTTCGTCCGTGTTTTGGGTGGAGATTTTCTAAGGATCTGCTGCCCATGCCGGGCCCCGAACTATAATAGAAGGTCAGCAATGGAGAAATCAATCCGAGGGTTTGCCGGCGCACCATTAGCAATCTGGCCGGCGGGGATCCCCTGTGCGCGGACAAATTCGCCCTGTACGCTCACAGAACATCTCATCCCTCCACCCCCTCCACGCCCCACCTCTGTCGCACCTTCTCACACTCCACTAATCCATTTTGTTGTTATTCTGAATCTGGATCTGATCTGCAACCTGTATGTGTGTATTTTCGTTTTCGATCCACTGCAGTTGTGCAAATCTCATACTGATCTGAAATGCAATGTTCATGCCAAACCAATACTTCATCTGTTTTCATTATGGATTGCAGAGTCTGACATATCTGTTTACTTTTAGTTTGTACGACAAGAATACTAGGAAACCTCTTATTTGCAAATCCGTTGTTCTATTAGCTTAATGATTGTTGTCTCCAACCCCACGTGTTGTGCTTTGAATTGCTGTCTTGTTGCAGGCCAAACTTTTATGATTTTAAAGGATTTGTAAACATGAAACAAAACAATTTGCAGGAATGCATGATTATATAAACGATACAGTGTACTGTCGGCTAATCAGACCTTATTTTAGGTAGTAATCATGTCTAACTCCGGCAGTTGCGACGTAGTTGGAGCCGGTGTAGAAGTTACAACACAAGACCGGAGCACTCATCATCTAGAAATGAAGCACATGCGCCTCCGACACCCACATCCAGAATTTCAGTTAAGCGAGCAATAGAAGTAATTCAGTTATTTGATGGTTACAAGATGTGGCTGGTTGCAGAAATTGGATTTGGTTGTATGCTAAAGCTCCTTGTGATCCAACAACTCAACTTAAAATTCAGTGCATGGACAATTAGTAAGGTTAGTATTAGGTGTTGCGCAATCATATTGACAGAGTCGAACATTCTAAAGTTTTGGGCCGAAGACGTGCACAAGGTTTTCGGTATACCATTTGGGCATCGAAATGATAGAGGACGTGATGCATTTATAAAGCGTGAAGTCATCCATTTCATAAAGAGCGCACTTGGGATGGACAAGACCGGGGTGCATAGCCTCCGAGCTGCAGAGAAATTCCTTCTCCAAGACATCTCTGAGACATCTAACTAGCTTGAAAAGGACTGTTTCCAAATTGCATTCATTATTTTCGTAATGGGTCATGTTTTGGCACCAACAACCAAACATGATTACACCACTATAGACTACTGGGATGCACTTGCCAGCATAGAGACGATCTCACAATTCAATTGGTTTCAGTATGTACTTGAGTGTCTCCTCGAGGCAGTTCGACGACTTAAGGACATAAGGACATGTTGAACAACAACCCAAACACTAATTTAGTTGGTTGTCATTTGTTCTTGCAGGCCAGTTTACTTGTTCCTTTTGCAGCATTTTTTTGCATGCATCTGATCACATCATGTATCTTAGGGGTCGTGGCTTTTATTGACGGCAAGTTTATTTATGTTTTCAGATTTTCTTTCTCGACAACATTGACTTAGGGATGTTCAACAAGAAGCATGATGTCCTTCGTCAGATCAGCGCCTTCGATCAGACCAGCATTAGAAGGACGATAACTATGGCAACTGACATTGGGACGAGCGTCACATCATATTCGAATTCCAAGGTAATCACTATTTTTGTCTCAGATGTGTCGCGTTGGTTGACACATTGAATTTGGTTGTTCTAACTTTGAAATTTGTGAACGACAGCTCCGACCAAATGCGGATGTATGCTATGCCCGCCGCAAGCAACCAGAATGCACTGAGAAAATAAATAACCAACCAGCAGACATCACCAATCAAAATCAAAGCCCTGAGCATCAAACAAAAGCAAGGTTAGGTGCAGTCATGCATCGTCATCATCATCAGCTCCTATCATGGATGTCAGGACACCACACCGTGTCCTTGGTCCAATCGACTTTGCAAAGCACATTCCCAGCCGATAGCCAAGTTTGGTATGTGACACAAACGCCTTGTTGGGCAGAAAGCCACATGTCACTAATTGTTCACTCATCATTTCCATTAGCTTCCACTTTCGAGAAATTCCACACCTGCACTAAAGCGGTTTGTTGGTGAATTTGTTTTCCTGTTCAGGTAATAGATGAGATAACTCTTCTACTGAAGGAGCAAAATGCTAGGTGCCAGCACGAACTCAGTACTGCGCGGGCTAATGCACATGCCGACATGATCAAGTTCGGCGATAAACTCATGGTTGTACTTAGCAACAGGTGCATATGCTACACTGCCAGAGGTTTTACTGACTGCCCAGCTAGAGCTATTGATAACCCCACTAGTAAGTGCATCCGAGCGCACTGATAATAGATTGCTTCAGCGAAAGTGGTAATCCAGTACTGATCTTAGCTCCATTTTAACAGCGGACATAACGAGGACTCCTCCAGGCCCTAAAATACATATTGTCAGGCTTGACATGTCTGGATGCAGAAGTGAGTATCAGCTATATTAATATGCTGAGCGATTGAATGTGCATGACCGAACTCCCCAGTATTAACACTGCTTTGAATTGTTTAGGTGACACTAACATAAACACTGCGACTAACAGGTTGGCAGCACCTAAATATAAGCAGGGGCAACTTGTCGACCAATGAGCCTGCCTAATTGAGACGAGCCTGACCCCTCCATGGTTGTGGCTCCGCTCGACCATTTCGTGCCAGCTCACCTACACGAATCCATTGCTCGTTTGCTTCGCTGGACGAGCTCTTCGGTTCAGGTAAGATATCGGCTAAGGTGGGCACGGACTGGCTGCTGATCCATGCCAAAATGGTTATTCAGCTCAGCACGACACTCCTTGCTCGACCTCATGTATCCACACAGACCAATCTTCTATAGAAAAAATTAGAAAAGCATAAGACAAATTTAGGAACCGATACATGCGCATGAGTAACTATATGACTAATTTACATCTTGTTTTTTATGATAAATCTTACATCTTTATTCATGTACTTGTAGAACCGATGACCAACGTTCGATCTACCATGAGCAATCCA
Organism: Triticum aestivum; assembly: GCF_018294505.1. Lineage (NCBI taxonomy): Eukaryota > Viridiplantae > Streptophyta > Magnoliopsida > Poales > Poaceae > Triticum > Triticum aestivum. The sequence goes on from NC_057799.1 coordinate 204,747,192, forward strand.
GGTGACGATCTGCGCGCCGCAGTCAGGGCATGGAATGAGCGGCGAAATCTCCTTTAGGCCGACGGACGACGATGATGCAGACATGGTGGAGAAGGGATGTGGGTGGTGGCACTAGCTCCGGTGGGGATAGGATGCACCGGCAGACCTCGGAGGGCTTCTAGTCGAATCACAAGATTATGAAGATGACTAGCTTGTTGGGGGAAGACTGGTAGCTCCAACGGGAGGACACAATAAATGAATGCGGTGACGGTGTTAGTCTAGAATCTGGATCGGGATGGCTCATATCGTTTCTCTCCATGTGGGCCGCATGAAGCATGCCTGACGGTGTAACGGAAGCTGCATCTGTGTTGTGGGCCATGAGCCATAATAAAATAAGAAATACATAAATTATAGCTGAGCCTATATGCCAGCAGTGTGCATCACGAGACAAGCTAGGGGTGCAGATAACGAGATCGCTACCGCTCGGGCGGGAAGTGCTATTGTGAGCCCGAGCGGCAGTGATCTCGTTATTTGCACCCCTAGCTTGTCTCGTGATGCACACTGCTAGCATATAGGCTCAACTATAATTTATGTATTTCTTATTTTATTATGGCTCATGGCCCACAACACAGATGCAGCTTCCGTTACACCGTCAGGCATGCTTCATGCGGCCCACATGGAGAGAAACGATATGAGCCTTCCCGATCCAGATTCTAGACTAACACCGTCACCGCATTCATTTATTGTGTCCTCCCGTTGGAGCTACCAGTCTTCCCCCAACAAGCTAGTCATCTTCATAATCTTGTGATTCGACTAGAAGCCCTCCCAGGTCTGCCGGTGCATCCTATCCCCACCGGAGCTAGTGCTACCACCCACATCCCTTCTCCACCATGTCTGCATCATCATCGTCCGTCAGCCTAAAGGAGATTTCACCGCTCATTCCATGCCCTGACTGCGGCGCGCAGATCGTCACCTGGATTGCTCATGGTAGATCGAACGTTGGTCATCGGTTCTACAAGTACATGAATAAAGATGTAAGATTTAGCATCAAAAACAAGATGTAAATTAGTCATATAGTTACTCATGCGCATGTATCGGTTCCTAAATTTGTCTTATGCTTTTCTAATTTTTTTCTATAGAAGATTGGTCTGTGTGGATACATGAGGTCGAGCAAGGAGTGTCGTGCTGAGCTGAATAACCATTTTGGCATGGATCAGTAGCCAGTCCATGCCCACCCCAGCCGATATCTTACCTGAACCGAAGAGCTCGTCCAGCGAAGCAAACGAGCAATGGATTCGTGCAGGTGAGCTGGCACAAAATGGTCAAGCGGAGCCACAACCATGGAGGGGTCAGGCTCATCTCAATTAGGCAAGCTCATTGGTCGACAAGTTGCCCCTGCTTATATTTAGGTGCTACCAACCTGTTAGTGAAGGAAATATGCCCTAGAGGCAATAATAAAGTTATTATTTATTTCCTTATATCATGATAAATGTTTATTATTCATGCTAGAATTGTAACCGGAAACATAATACATGTGTGAATACATAGACAAACAGAGTGTCACTAGTATGCCTCTACTTGACTAGCTCGTTAATTAAAGATGGTTATGTTTCCTAACCATAGACATGAGTTGTCATTTGATTAACGGGATCACATCATTAGGAGAATGATGTGATTGACTTGACCCATTACGTTAGCTTAGCACTTGATCGTTTAGTTTGTTGCTATTGCTTTCTTCATGACTTATACATGTTCCTATGACTATGAGATTATGCAACTCCCGTTTACCGGAGGAACACTTTGTGTGCTACCAAACGTCACAACGTAAATGGGTGATTATAAAGGTGCTCTACAGGTGTCTCCAAAGGTACTTGTTGGGTTGGCGTATTTCAAGATTAGGATTTGTCACTCCGATTGTCGGAGAGGTATCTCTGGGCCCTCTCGGTAATGCACATCACTTAAGCCTTGCAAGCATTGCAACTAATGAGTTTGTTGCGGGATGATGTATTACGGAACGAGTAAAGAGACTTGCCGGTAACGAGATTGAACTAGGTATTGAGATACCGACGATCGAATCTCGGGCAAGTAACATACCGATGACAAAGGGAACAACATATGTTGTTATGCGGTCTGACCGATAAAGATCTTCGTAGAATATGTGGGAGCCAATATGAGCATCCAGGTTCCGCTATTGGTTATTGACCGGAGACGTGTCTCGGTCATGTCTACATAGTTCTCGAACCCGTAGGGTCCGCACGCTTAAAGTTTCGATGACAGTTATATTATGAGTTTATATGTGTTGATGTACCGAAGGTTGTTCAGAGTCCCGGATGTGACCACGGACATGACGAGGAGTCTCGAAATGGTCGAGACATGAAGATTGATATATTGGAAGCCTATGTTTGGATATCGGAAGTGTTCCTGGTGAAATCGGAATTTTACCGGAGTACCAGGAGGTTACCGGAACCCCCCGGGGGCTTAATGGGCCATAGTGGGCCTTAGTGGAAGAGAGGAGAGGCGGCCAGGGCAGGGCGCGCGCCCCTCCCCCTACTCCGAATAGGACAAGGAGAGGGGGGCGACGCCCCCCTTTCCTTCCTCTCTCCCTCCTCTTTCCCCCTCCACTCCTAGTCCAACAAGGAAAAGGGAGGGAGTCCTACTCCCGGTGGGAGTAGGACTCCTCCTGACGCGCCCCTCCTGGCCGGCCGCACCTCTCCCCCTTGCTCCTTTATATACGGGGGCAGGGGCACCCTAGAGACACAACAATTGATCGTTTGATCTTTTAGCCGTGCGGTGCCCCCCTCCACCATAGTCCACCTCGATAATACTGTAGCAGTGCTTAGGCGAAGCCCTGCATCGGTAGAACATCATCATCGTCACAACGCCGTCGTGCTGACGAAACTCTCCCTCAACACTCGGCTGGATCGGAGTGCGAGGGACATTATCGGGCTGAACGTGTGCTGAACTCGGAGGTGCCATGCGTTCGGTACTTGATCGGTCGGATCGTGAAGACGTACGACTACATCAACCGCGTTGTGCTAACGCTTCCGCTTTCGGTCTACGAGGGTACGAGGACAACACTCTTCCCTCTCGTTGCTATGCATCACCATGATCTTGCGTGTGCGTAGGATTTTTTTTTAAATTACTACGTTCCCCAACAGTTAGTCGCAGTGTTTATGTTAGTGTCACCTAAACAATTCAAAGCAGTGTTAATACTGGGGAGTTCGGTCATGCACATTCAATCGCTCAGCATATTAATATAGCTGATACTCACTTCTGCATCCAGACATGTCAAGCCTGACAACAGGTGTTTTAGGGCCTAGAGGAGTACTCGTTATGTCCCCTGTTAAAATGGAGCTAAGATCAGTACTGGATTACCACTTTCGCTGAAGCAATCTATTATCAGTGCACTCGGATGCACTTACTAGTGGGGTTATCAATAGCTCTAGCTGGGCGGTCAGTAAAACCTCTGGCGATGTAGCATATGCACCTGTTGCTAAGTACAGCCATGAGTTTATCGCCGAACTTGATCATGTCGGCCTGTGCATTAGCCCGCGCAGTACTGAGTTCGTGCTGGCACCTAGCATTTTGCTCCTTCAGTAGAATAGTTATCTCATCTATTACCTAAACAAGAAAACAAATTCACCAACAAATCGCTTTAGTGCAGGTGTGGAATTTCTCGAAAGTGGAAGCTAATGGAAATGATGAGTGAACAATTAGTGACATGTGGCTTTCTGCCCAACAAGGCATTTGTGTCACATACCAAACTTGGCTATCGGCTGGGAATGTGCTTTGCAAAGTCGATTGGACCGAGGACACGGTGTGGTGTCCTGACATCCATGATAGGAGCTGCTGATGATGACGATGCATGCACTGCACCTAACCTTGCTTTTGTGTGATGCTCAGGGCTTTGATTTTGATTGGTGATGTCTGCTGGTTGGTTATTTATTTTCTCAGTGCATTCTGGTTGCTTGCGGCGGGCATAGCATACATCCGCATCTGGTCGGAGCTGTCGTTCACAAATTTCAAAGTTAGAATAACCAAATTCAATGTGTCAGCCAACGCGACACATCTGAGACAAAAATAGTGATTACCTTGGAATTCGAATATGATGTGACGCTCGTCCCAATGTCAGTTGCCATAGTTATCGTCCTTCTAATGCTGGTCTGATCGAAGGCGCTGATCTGACGAAGGACATCATGCTTCTTGTTGAACATCCCTAAGTCAATGTTGTCGAGAAAGAAAATCTGAAAACATAAATGAACTTGCCGTCAATAAAAGCCACGACCCCTAAGATACATGATGTGATCAGATGCATGCAAAAAAATGCTGCAAAAGGAACAAGTAAACTGGCCTGCAAGAACAAATGACAACCAACTAAATTAGTGTTTGGGTTGTTGTTCAACATGTCCGTATGTCCTTCTTAAGTTGTCGAACTGCCTCGAGGAGACACTCAAGTACATACTGAAACCAATTGAATTGTGAGATCGTCTCTGTGCTGGCAAGTGCATCCCAGTAGTCTATAGTGGTGTAATCATGTTTGGTTGTTGGTGCCAAAACATGACCCATTACGAAAATAACGAATGCAATTTGGAAACAGTCCTTTTCAAGCTAGTTAGATGTCTCAAAGATGTCTTGGAGAAGGAATTTCTCTGCAGCTCGGAGGCTATGCACCCCGGTCTTGTCCATCCCAAGTGCGCTCTTTATGAAATGGATGGCTTCACGCTTTATAAATGCATCACGTCCTCTATCATTTCGATGCCCAAATGGTATACCGAAAACCTTGTGCACGTCTTCGGCCCAAAACTTTAGAATGTTCGACTCTGTCAATATGATTGTGCAACGCCTAATACTGACCTTACTAATTGTCCATGCACTGAATTTTAAGTTGAGTTGTTGGATCACAGGGAGCTTTAGCATACAACCAAATCCAATTTCTGCAACCAGCCACATCTTGTAACCATCAAATAACTGAATTACTTCTATTGCTCGCTTAACTGAAATTCTGGATGTGGGTGTCGGAGGCGCCTGTGCTTCATTTCCAGATGATGAGTGCTCCGGGCTTGTGTTGTAACTTCTACACCGGCTCCAACTACGTCGCAACTGCCGGAGTTAGACATGATTACTACCTGAAATAAGGTCTGATTAGCTGACAGTACACTGTATTGTTTATATAATCATGCATTCCTGCAAATTGTTTTGTTTCATGTTTACAAATCCTTTAAAATCATAAAAGTCTGGCCTGCAACAAGATAGCAATTCAAAGCACAACACGTGGGGTTGGAGACAACAATCATTAAGCTAACAGAACAACGGATTTGCAGATAAGAGGTTTCCTAGTATTCTTGTCGTACAAACTAAAAGTAAACAGATATGTCAGACTCTGCAATCCATAATGAAAACAGATGAAGTATTGGTTTGGCATGAACATTGCATTTCAGATCAGTATGAGATTTGCACAACCGGAGTGGATCGAAAACGAAAATATACACATACAGGTTGCAGATCAGATCCAGATTTAGAATAACAACAAAATGGATTAGTGGAGTGTGAGAAGGTGCGACAGAGGTGGGCGTGGAGGGGGGGTGGAGGGATGAGATGTTCTGTGAGCGTACAGGGCGAATTTGTCCGCGCACAGGGGATCCCCGCCGGCCAGATTGCTGATGGTGCGCCGGCAAACCCTCGGATTGATTTCTCCATTGCTGACCTTCTATTATGGTTCGGGGCCCGGCATGGGCAGCAGATCCTTAGAAAATCTCCACCCAAAACACGGACGAACAGCCACACCCACGACCAGATCCGTACCTGTTAACCGGCTGCATCGAGAACACTATGTTCGTCGGAGCGGAGTGCTCCTAACCCTAAAAATATAGTGGTTTGCCTGCTCGCCGCTCTCAACAAAACAAGATATACAGCCGGGAGGTAGACCCACTGCCGTCTCACTGCCGCCGTTACCGGAAAGGAGCAGAACTGATCCACGGATCAAGACGACGCTGACGACTCGAGCCATGGCTCTGAACCACGTTGTCCGTTCCAGGTGGACCCTATCCACGTCACGTGCATTTACTAGAACGAATCGCGAAGCCATACCCAACGAGACAGATTACGAGCGCCTGTGTGCTCGTGATCACATACTCCGTGTCCATAGCTCACAATAGCACTTCCCGCTATTTACAAGATACATAGAAGATATGATATACACATTGTTACTGAAGAATACAACAATGGATATTGAAGCAAAAGTAAAAACTATTGGCTAGCAAGGGGTGGATGTTTTGACTCATTAACATATAGATTGATCTGTACTTTTCTTTTGGCATTTGGAAGCAAAAAAATAGTACATAAGCATAGGTATAACATATTATCGTGGAAACAAATCTAAACCTTGATGGGAGCTGGCAAATTTTGAAATCAAGTCGAACACTAATATTACAGCAAAATATTGGGAATTGGGAATCAAATTATTGTTATTTGCACGAGAAATTAACCAAATTTCATAGATGACATAGTGCTCCATTACGCATCAGATATAACATATACACACTCAACAAATTTCATCGAAGCAAACATCGAATCTGAAGTAACGCAAAGCAAAACAATTCATTAAAAATGAATCAAAGATGCGATGAATCAAACCCTAGTCCGGGTGAGTACATACCAGGGGTAACACCTGTGATGCGCATGCAACTTCTTTGCCATCCAAAAATGACACACTAGCGTTGGAGGAGGATCATGACGGGGAAGGGCGGTGGGGAACCAAGGCGGCGATGGGGGTTACCGTCCGATGATGGAAGCAATGTTTGGTGGAGACATGGAGTAGACACTGGCGAGACACAACAACAACATCAGAGCAACTGTAGCCGTGGTAGAGCCGGTGGTGCGGAGCAAGGAGGCGGCGGAGGTAGCCGCCGTGGTGCGCGGGCACGGTGAGCTCGGGGATGGGCTCACCCGTGCGTTGGGAGATGGGATAGGGTTGGTGGGCCTGGGAGGTATGATTTACTCACCCCATACGGTTAATTGATGGATCAAATAGAAATATCCATTGTGGAATTAAAGAATTAACGGCCCATGACCAGTTTGATGAAAAATTCCAATTCGAAGTATTTTCAATCAATATTTGGGAAAATACGACAATGTGCTTATAACCTAAAAGAAACGAGCCCGCCATCGTTGAGAGATGACAAGTTGACTGTCATGTGCCGTGGACCAATCTGCGGTTGGATGGTTAGGGGGACAGTGGTATATCCAACCCACAAGATTTCAAGTTCTATAGTTGACATTGACGCTCGCATTTTCTGAATTTATTCAGGCCTTTCGACGATGTGTGTTTAATGGGAGAACACATTATCGTCGACTACGAAGGCGTCTGCCACGACCTTATCAATCTCAAAATGATATGTTGGCTCAATCTCTCAAAGATGTTCATAGGAATATACATGTGTACGTGTGTTCATAAGGATTAGTGTGTGCCTATGTACGAGTGTGAGAAAAGGCTGTCACGGGCCACGATTCGCCACGGCGCCACCGACCGCCAATTTTGACGTCACAAAACGGGCTGCGAACAGCGCATACCGCCCACCATCCACGTGAATCTCCCTCCTAGCCAGGCAGCAGACAACCCCAAAATGAAATATTTCCGCGGACGCCTCCCCGCTTCCCTCCCCGCTAGGCGGCCCGAGATCCCAATTTTCGTCCAAATTTCCAAGATTTGCCGGCGCTTCGTCGAACCAAAACAGCAAAACCCACAGATTCGTCCCCTCCCTCCACTTCTACCCAGCCTAAATTTCCCTCCGAAACTCAAATCTTCTGGCCTGCTCCCTCCCTCCGACCTCCGGTACAAATACCCATGGATTCTTCCCTCCCTTCGCCAGCACCACCCGAGCTACCTCCCGGCCTGGTACCACCAACCTCCAATCCGAAGAGCCTCTGCTCGTATGAGCTCCAAGATGGCAGCTGACAGCGGCGACCAGGAGAACCTGCCGCCTAGTACAACGCCTCCGACTGCGACGGCTGCTGTCGTCCGCCCTCGTCATTTTGGGGTCAAGAAAGGCCAGATGAAGCGGCTCGGCAGGGCGCGGAGGCGGGCGCCGCTCAAGGACATCACCAACCACTTCGCCGTGGAGACTGCATCTGCCGAGGTGCAAGCTCTGCAGCAGCCGGAGGAGGGGTCGGAGGGGGACACGGCGAAGGAGGAGCCGGCGGCGCAGACGAACGCGCTTGCCAGTGCTGCGTCTGTTAAGGCGAGGAGGAACTCGCTCCGGAAGGAGTTTAGATAGAGTTCAGTTCATTGTACAGTGGGATTGGGTAATTGGACGGAATTCATTATTTGTACTATTCTGATTTCATTCTCGAAGCCCATGGTTCATTGGGCTGGATTTTGTTCGCTGGGAGGTTCTGAGCAAGAAGGAAGATGAATTCAAACTGATATCTCATTGATAGAAGTATGAGTCTTAATCTGGAAGTGTTCGACGACTCATTCACGGAAATTTTGATGCTCGTAGTTGGCTATATGTTTCTCTAGTTCCTTTTAGTATCTCTTCAGTGTTCTGCGTTTCAGTCATTTACCCCTGTCAGGCTGAAAGTCTTTATTTCTAGTCTCTGGATCTGTATGTCACGAAATATGCTTTCGCACCGCTTTATAAAATAAAACAACCATCCATACAACCAATATTCAAATGTCATAGCAAATAAGACGATTGGGCAACAACACAATCACGCCTAAAAAAAATAAGAAAAAAAGAAAAAAGCCATCGAGTGATGGCCGCCATGAGGCCCATACAAAGAAGATAAGCGATGCACGGTAACTAGAAGCGCATTTAGCATGAGCCCGAACTGGTTGCGGTCGCGCTGCTTAGACAGCGGGTGCCAGTGTTGCAGAAAATTAAGGAGTTTTAAAAAGTCAGAGCCCTGTTGCGGAAAGACTTGCTCAATCATAATTTTATTGTGTGTCGTCCATAACGTCCATGACTGGATCTGTATGTACAAACACTAAAATTGAAACCATTCACTTCATTACAGATGGGTCCACCAGCGACTCACAAAGCCCGATGCAGCATGAGCTCGCATTCCTAGCGAGCTTCCAATCTTAGGGCCTCTTTGATTCGTAGGATTTTAAAAACGTAGGAATAGGAAAAGTATAGGGTTGGAGTGGCATGCTCACTTGAATCCTATAGAATTAGCAATGAGTGTTTGATGGCACAGGAAAAACAGACAAATTGTAAAAAGAGGTTGGAGTGGATGTTAGATTTCCTATGAAATGTAGTACAAAAGATTTCATAGAAAAAAATCCCATAAGATTCAATCCTATGAATCAAAGGACCAACATAGGAAAAAATCCTAAGGATTTTAATCCTCCAAAAATCATATAAAATTCCTTTGAATCAAAGGAGCCCTTAGAAGATTTTTCGTGTTTAGGAGCTTTCAGAGCTAGCACCTCCAAATTTGAGCAGTTACTCCAACTCGCTCAAATTTGAAGAGCGCCACAAACTTAGCTCCTCAAAAATGCCGGTGACCTCTTTTCCTGTTTCGGCAACCCACGCTAGCTATCGGCCCGTGTGAATGTCCATCCCTGGCTGCAGCGCCACCTATCACCTCCTCCCAAGCTCTGCTGGGCGGTGCGACTTCTGATGGAAAGGCCAAAGGGGATTTTTCTTTTCTATACACATTTTTGTAATAACTAGTGGAGTGACCTGCGCAATTGGGCGCCCAAGTTTGTATTTTTGTGTGGAATTGTTTTCTATTTACCTAAAATACATGGTGGTACCAAAATGCGCGGTGTAAATATTTTCTCTATAATTATGCACCGTATTACCTTTTCATATTTATTTTCTTTCAAGGTTGAAAGTGAACTTTTGCCCTTTTTGCTTCCTACTAACCTTATTATTTTTCTTTAATAAAAATTAAATGTTATACAACTGAAGATGACACTTGTAGGTGTAATTGTATCGCAACAACCCGGGCAACCAATTTGCGCTAATCTAACATATATACAATAATAGATGAAAATCATTAGTATTTTATCTCACAAAAACCATGACATATCCTTAACTTATCTTTGAACTACAACCTCATTTGAGAGCATTTTGATCAACATAGAATAATCCTCATTCCTATCACGTTCATGTTAGACAAATGATGAAAAGACATAAGTGGAGTTATGGCAACCATCAATTTTTTTTAGATCAACAGGGAGAGCTCCCCGGCTCCCTGTTGATATGAAAAAAGACATAAGTGGAGTTATGTCAAGAATATCTTTCCAATAATACTAATATGCAGGAAGAAGAATATGATGATGGATCTAGTGTGGACGAATTTTGGTGCTAACGAACATTCCATGCAGGAATGTCAGTCTCAAGTTGAGGATGACAATTATCATAATAGATGACAAACTAGAGGAAGAAAATACTTTTGATTTATACTAGGCGGGCAGGAATGTAGAGGCAATCGTATCTAGTGAACCGTGCAATTGGGAGTATGCTCAAGGATTTATATAGGTCCGTCCCTCTACGGTGGAGATAATACCCTACTCTCGTGGTGCTCTTAGCTCTTGCGTAGGTACAATGTGTGTATGCTCAACCTTCAGCCCGGAGCTTCCCACCCACCTTATATAGAGTGCGTCAGGTGGGGGTACATAATAGGTTGGTATTAATGTTGTTCATGGCCTCAGGTGTGGCTGACTGTTCCATGACATTTATTACTGGTAACTACCATTTTAACTAGATTATACCGCCATTGGGTAACTACCATTAGGAAGACATCGTGGGCGAGAGGTATCCTAGGTAGCCGCCAACTGGTCGTCTAGCTGATTGCTCCCTTCGTCTTCAGCCGACTACTAGCACCTGGCTATCGACTGACTCAATATCCGACTGTAGGGACTTAACATGCGATCCTGAGCCGCCCTCCTTATCCTTGATGGGTTGATGACGAGGCCCCTTGGCCCACAGCTTTCTGGGCCATATCTCGCACAAGTCATGGGCTTTTGATGGGTCATATGTATACTTGGGCCTACCCCATATTTATAACCCCGATAGTAGCCCCTGAGTCAGTCGAGGTCTCGCTAGAGAGAATGGTCGTCTGCTTCCCCTTGGCGAGATGTCTGGCAGGGCAGCAAGCTTGAGGTTTGACTAAGAGGATCGACGGACTCAGTCAGTTCATGCACTCTGAGGGCGAAGAGGTGAATAATTAGGATGAAGAGTTGGTGATACCCATTTTTCAATCTCTTTTGGAGAGGACGGCTTGTGGCCCGACTGTGGGGTGTATCATCAAATTCCGAGTGGCGGTCTGGGCATCTTGTCTTGATCGGATCAAGCTTTGCCAGTCAATATCCTTTATGAGGAACGCCTTTCGGACTCCTGTCTACATAACCAAGTCCGCACAGCTAGATATTCGGTTCCCTAGAGGGAATTCGGCTCGTGCCACGGAGGATATCACGGGCGCCCGTTGCTCTTATGGAGAGCGGATCCCGGCGAGTGTCGGTTCACTCGATTTTCTCCGAGTGTCCAAAACTCGGATACTCATCGTGCCTTGGGCATGGGTAGCACGACCCAGGACGAACCCGACTAGTTGATTTGACTCTGGATCCTCAGACGACTGGAAGGTGAGTCGTCAGTGGTCATCATTGTGAATCTTTATGAGTCAGCACATCGAGATCTTTTGCGTGGCTGCCAGACTTCCTTCACACTGTCTGTGAAGGAAGACTCCTTGAACTCCATGGACCGTCTGGCGGTAAATCCGAGTGACTCTTCGTGGTATAGTTGGTTTTAAATATTCCCTGTCTGGAATCCCGCGCTGAATTGACACCACAACTCCTTTTTTGACGCATCTCGTGCAGGTTTCTCGCATGGGTTCGTCGCCCACTCGGGCATAAATACCGTGCCATATGTGGGAGGGGTTTTGCACGTCCTCCACCAATCTCGCAATTGCCGGAATAGTTCCATCTCTCTCTTCCTCCTCCCGCGCCCTTGGATCGCCATGTCTTCCTCGCCACGCAAGCTTGAGAAGGCCAAGGCTACCGCCGGTGCTTCCTCTTCCATGACCGGGGAAATCTTTGGGCTGCGCCGCCGCTACCTCTTGAGCACTGCGTTGGTTTTCCCTTGAAGAGGAAAGGGTGATGCAGCAAAGTAGCGTAAGTATTTCCCTCAGTTTTTGAGAACCAAGGTATCAATCCAGTAGGAGGCCACGCACGAGTCCCTCGCACCTACACAAACAAATAAATCCTCGCAACCAACGCGATAAGGGGTTGTCAATCCCTACACGGTCACTTACGAGAGTGAGATCTGATAGATATGATAAGATAATATTTTTGGTATTTTTATGATAAGGATGCAAAGTAAAGAAAGTAAAATAAAAACGGCGCCAGAAATAGCTTGTTGTCGGGAGATTAATATGATGGAAAATAGACCCCGGGGCCATAGGTTTCACTAGTGGCTTCTCTCAAGAGCATAAGTATTACGGTGGGTGAACAAATTACTGTTGAGCAATTGACAGAATTGAGCATAGTTATGAGAATATCTAGGTATGATCATGTATATAGGCATCACGTCCGAGACAAGTAGACCGACTCCTGCCTGCATCTACTACTATTACTCCACACATCTACCGCTATCCAGCATGCATCTAGAGTATTAAGTTCATAAGAACAGAGTAACACTTTAAGCAAGATGGCATGATGTAGAGGGATAAACTCATGTAATATGATATAAACCCCATCTTGTTATCCTCGATGGCAACAATACAATACGTGCCTTGCTGCCCCTATTGTCATTGGGAAAGGACACCGCAAGATTGAACCCAAAGCTAAGCACTTCTCCCATTGCAAGAAAGATCAATCTAGTAGGCCAAACCAAACTGATAATTCGAAGAGACTTGCAAAGATAACCAATCATACATAAAAGAATTCAGAGAAGATTCAAATATTGTTCATAGATAAACTTGATCATAAACCCACAATTCATCGGTCTCAACAAACACACCGCAAAAGAAGATTACATCGAATAGATCTCCACGAGAGAGGGGGAGAACATTGTAGTGAGATCCAAAAAGAGAAAAGAAGCCATCTAGCTATGGGTTTCTAGCAAGAACGTTTCTTACCTATGCAAAAGCCACAACGGTGATATGCCAATTGCTATTTACCCTTCATAAGGACCCTTTTCATCGAATCTGATCCAACTAAAGTGGGAGAGACAGACACCCGCTAGCCACCTTATGCATCAAGTGCATGTCAGTCGGTGGAACCTGTCTCACGTAAGAGTACGTGTAAGGTCGGTCCGGGCCGCTTCATCCCACAATGCCGCCGAATCAAGATAAGACTAGTAACGGCAAGCAAATTGAACAAATCATCACCCACAACTACTTTGTGTTCTACTCGTGCATAGAATCTACGCATAGACCTGGCTCATGATGCCACTGTTGGGGAACGTAGCAGAAATTCAAAATTTTCCTACGTGTCACCAAGATCAATCTAGGAGATGCTAGCAACGAGAGGGAGGAGTGCATCTACATACCCTTGTAGATCGCGAGCGGAAGCGTTCAAGAGAACGGGGTTGATGGAGTCGTACTCGTCGTGATCCAAATCACCGATGATCCTAGCGCCGAACGGACGGCACCTCCGCGTTCAACACACGTACGGAGCGGGGACGTCTCCTCCTTCTTGATCCAGCAAGGGGGGAGGAGAAGTTGATGGAGATCCAGCAGCACGACGGCGTGGTGGTGGAAGTAGCGGGATCCCGGCAGGGCTTCGCCAAGCGCAAGCGGGGAGGAAGAGGTGTCACGGGAGGGAGGGAGGCGCCAGGGCTTGGGGTGCTGCTCCCATGCGCCTCCCCACTATATATAGGGGTGGAGGGGGCTGGTTTCTTGCCCTCCAAGTCCATTGGGGCGTTGGCAAAGGTGGGGGAAAGAAATCCCATCATTTCCCTTCCCCACCGATTGTTATCCCCCTTTTTAGGGATCTTGATCTTATCCCTTCGGGATATGATCTTATTCCTTCTAAGGTGGGATCTTGGTGCGCCTTGACCAGGGGTGTGGGGCCTTGCCCCCACTACCCACGTTCATGTGGGTCCCCCCATGCAGGTGGGCCCCACTTCGGAACCTTCTAGAACCTTCCCGGTACAATACCGAAAAATCCCGAACATTTTCCGGTGGCCAAAATAGGACTTCCCATATATAAATCTTTACCTCCGGACCATTCCGGAACTCCTCGTGACGTCCGGGATCTCATCCGGGACTCCGAACGACTTTCGGATTTCCGCATACTAATATCTCTACAACCCTAGCGTCACCGAACCTTAAGTGTGTAGACCCTACGGGTTCGGGAGACATGCAGACATGACCGAGACGACTCTCCGGTCAATAACCAACAGCGGGATCTGGATACCCATGTTGGCTCCCACATGTTCCACGATGATCTCATCGGATGAACCACGATGTCGAGGATTCAATCAATCCCGTATACAATTCCCTTTGTCAATCGGTACGTTACTTGCCCGAGATTCGATCGTCGGTATCCCAATACCTTGTTCAATCTCGTTACCGGCAAGTCACTTTACTCGTACCGTAATGCATGATCCCGTGACCAAACACTTGGTCACATTGAGCTCATTATGATGATGCATTACCGAGTGGGCCCAGAGATACCTCTCCGTCATACGGAGTGACAAATCCCAGTCTCGATTCGTGCCAACCCAACAGACACTTTCGGAGATACCTGTAGTGCACCTTTATAGCCACCCAGTTACGTTGTGACGTTTGGTACACCCAAAGCATTCCTACGGTATCCGGGAGTTGCACAATCTCATGGTCTAAGGAAATGATACTTGACATTAGAAAAGCTCTAGCAAACGAACTACACGATCTTGTGCTATGCTTAGGATTGGGTCTTGTCCATCACATCATTCTCCTAATGATGTGATCCCGTTATCAATGACATCCAATGTCCATGGTCAGGAAACCATAACCATCTATTGATCAACGAGCTAGTCAACTAGAGGCTTACTAGGGACATGTTGTGGTCTATGTATTCACACATGTATTACGGTTTCCAGTTAATACAATTATAGCATGAACAACAGACAATTATCATGAACAAGGAAATACAATAATAACCATTTTATTATTGCCTCTAGGGCATATTTCCAACAGTCTCCCACTTGCACTAGAGTCAATAATCTAGTTCACATCACCATGTGATTAACACTCAAAGTTCACTAGAGTCAATAATCTAGTCCACATCACCATGTGATTAACACTCAATGAGTTCTAGGGTTTGATCATGTTATGCTTACGAGAGAGGTTTTAGTCAACGGGTCTGCAACATTCAGATCCGTGTGTGCTTTACAAATCTCTATGTCATCTTGTAGATGTAGCTACCACGCGCTACTTGGAGCTATTCCAAATAACTGCTCTACTATACGAATCCGGTTTACTACTCAGAGTCATCCGGATTAGTGTCAAAGTTTGCATCGACGTAACCCTTTACGACGAACTGTTTTACCACCTCCATAATCGAGAAAATTCCTTAGTCCACTAGATACTAAGGATAAGTTCGACCGCTGTCATGTGATCCATTCCCGGATCACTATTGTACCCCTTGACTAACTCATGGCAAGGCACACTTCAGGTGCGGTACACAGCATAGCATACTGTAGAGCCTACGTCTAAAGCATAGGGGACGACCTTCGTCCTTTCTCTCTCTTCTGCCGTGGTCAGGTCTTGAGTCTTACTCAATACTCACACCTTGTAACACAGCCAAGAACTCCTTCTTTGCTGATCTATTTTGAACTCCTTCAAAATCTTGTCACGGTATGTATTCATTTGAAAGTACTATTAAGCGTTTTTGATCTATCCTTATAGATCTTGATGCTCAATGTTCAAGTAGCTTAATCCAGGTTTTCCATTAAAAACACTTTTCAAATAACCCTGGATGCTTTCCAGAAATTCTACATCATTTCTGATCAACAATATGTTAACAACATATACTCATCAAAAATTCTATAGTGCTCCCACTCACTTCTTTGGAAATACAAGTTTCTCATGAACCTTGTATAAACCCAAAATCTTTGATCATCTCATCAAAGCGTTCATTCCAACTCCGAGATGCTTACTCCAATCCTTAGAAGGATTGCTGGAGCTTTGCATACTTGTTAGCATCTTTCAGGATTGACAAAACCTTCTGGTTGTATCACATACAACCTTTCCTCAAGAAAATCGTCGAGGAAACAATGTTTTGACATCCTATCTGCAAGATTTCATAAATAATGCAGTAACTGCTAATATAATTCTAACAGACTCTTAGCATCGCTACGAGTGAGAAAGTCTCATCGCAGTCAACTCCTTGAACTTGCCGGAAAACATCTTAACGACAAGTCGAGCTTTCTTAATGGTGACACTTACCATCATTGTCTGTCTTCCCTTTAAAATCCATCTGTACCCAACAGCCTTACGACCATCAAGTAGTTCTTTCAAAGTCTATACTTTGTTTTCATACATGGATCCTCTCGGATTTTATGGCCTCAAGCCATTCGTCGGAATCCGGGCCCACCATCGCTTCTCCATAGCTCGTAGGTTCATTGTTGTCTAGCAACATGACTTCCAAGACAGGATTACGTACCACTCTGAAGTAGTACGCATCCTTGTCGTCCTATGAGGTTTGGTAGTGACTTGATCTGAAGTTTCATGATCACTATCATAAGCTTCCACTTCAATTGGTGTAGGTGCCACAGGAACAACTTCCTGTGCCCTGCTACACATTAGTTGAAGTGACGGTTCAATGACCTCATCAAGTCTCCACCATCCTCCCACTCAATTCTTTCGAGAGAAACTTTTCCTCGAGAAAGGACCCGTTTCTAGAAACAATCACTTTTGCTTCCAGATCTGAAATAGGAGGTATACCCAACTGTTTTGGGTATTCTATGAAGATGCATTTATCCGCTTTGGGTTCGAGCTTATCAGCCTGAAACTTTTTCACATAAGCGTCGCAGCCCCAAACTTTTAAGAGACGACAGCTTAGGTTTCTCTAAACCATAGTTCATACGGTGTCGTCTCAACGGAATTGCGTGGTGCCCTATTTAAAGTGAATGCGGTTGTCTCTAATGCCTAACCCATAAACGATAGTTGTAATTCGATAAGAGACATCATGGTATGCACCATATCCAATAGGGTGCAGTTATGATGTTCGGACACACCATCACAATATGGTGTTCCAGGCGGTATTAGTCGTGAAACAATTTCCACAATTTCTTAATTGTGTGCCAAACTCGTAACTCAGATATTCATCTCTATGATCATATCACAGACATTTTATCCTCTTGTCACGACGATCTTCAACTTCACTCTGAAATTACTTGAACCTTTCAATAATTCAGACTTGTGTTTCATCAAGTAAATATTCTCAGCATCTACTCAAATCATCTGTGAAGTAAGAACATAACGATATCCACTGCGTGCCTCAGCACTCATTGGACTGCACACATCAAATGTATTACTTCCAACAAGTTGCTCTCTTGTTCCATCTTACTGAAAACGAGGCCTTTCAGTCATCTTGCCCATGTGGTATGATTTGCATGTCTCAAGTGATTCAAAATCAAGTGAGTCCAAATGATCCATCTGTATGGACTTTCTTCATGCATATATACTAATAGACATGGTTCGCATGTCTCAATCTTTTCAAAAACGAGTGAGTCCAAAGATCCATCAACATGGAGCTTCTTCATGCGTTTTATACCAATATGACTCAAGTGGCAGTGCCACAAGTATGTGGTACTATCATTACTATCTTATATCTTTTGGCATGAACATGTGTATCACTACGATCGAGATTCAATAAACCATTCATTTTAGGTGCAAGACCATTGAAGGTATTATTCAAATAGACAGAGTAACCATTATTCTCCTTTAATGAATAACCGTATTGCGATAAACATAATCCAATCATGTCTATGCTTAACGCAAACACCAAATAACAATTATTCAGGTTTAACCCCAATCTCGATGGTAGAGGGAGCATGCGATGCTTGATCACATCAACCTTGGAAACCACATATCGTCATCTCACCTTTAGCTAGTCTCCGTTTATTCCGCAGCTTTTATTTCGAGTTACTAACACTTAGCAACCGAACCGGTATCTAATACCCTGGTGCTACTAGGAGTACTAGTAAAGTACACATTAATATAATGTATATCCAATATACTTCTGTCGACCTTGCCAGCCTTCTCATCTACGAAGTATCTAGGGTAGTTCTGCTTCAGTGACCGTTCCCCTCATTTCAGAAGCACTTAGTCTCGGGTTTGGGTTCAACCTTGGGTTTCTTCACTAGAGCAGCAACTGATTTGCCGTTTCATGAAGTATCCCTTCTTGCCCTTGCCCTTCTAGAAACTAGTGGTTTTACTAACCATCAACAATTGATGCTCCTACTTGATTTCTACTTTCGCGGTGTCAAACATCGCGAGTTGCTCAAGGATCATCATGTCTATCCCTGATATGTTATAGTTCATCACGAAGCTCTAATAGCTTGGTGGCAGTGACTATGGAGAACCATCACTATCTCATCTGGAAGATTAACTCCCACTCGATTCAAGTGATTGTAGTACTCAGACAATCTGAGCACATGCTCAACGATTGAGCTTTTCTCCCTTAGTTTGCAGGCTTAAGAAACTTGTCAGAGGTCTCATACCTCTTGACGTGGGCACTAGTCTGAAATCCCAATTTCAGTCTTTGGAACATCTCATATGTTCTGCGACGTTTCAAAACCGTCTTTGGTGCCACAATTTTAAACCGTTCAACATTACGCACTGAACTATCACGTAGTCATCAAAACGTGTATGTCAGATGTTCGCAACATCCACAAACGACGCTCGAGGTTCAGCACACCGAGCGGTGCATTAAGGACATAAGCCTTCTGTGCAGCAATGAGGACAATCCTCAGTTTACGGACCCAGTCCGCATAATTGCTACTATCAACTTTCAACTAAATTTTCTCTAGGAACATATCTTAGTAGAACTAAAGCGTAAGCTACGACATTATTTGCAAAGACCTTTTGACTATGTTCATGATAATTAAGTTCATCTGATTATTTAATGAACTCCCACTTAGATAGACATCCCTCTAGTCATCTAAGTGATACATGATCCGAATCGACTAGGCCGTGTCCGATCATCACGTGAGACGGACTAGTCATCATCGGTGAACATCTCCATGTTGATCGTATCTACTATACGACTCATGTTCGACCTTTCGGTCTCTTGTGTTCCGAGGCCATGTCTGTACATGCTAGGCTCGTCAAGTCAACCTAAGTGTTTTGCTTGTGTTCCGAGGCCATGTCTGTACATGCTAGGCTCGTCAACACCCGTTGTATGCGAACGTTAGAATCTATCACACCCGATCATCACGTGGTGCTTCGAAACAACGAACCTTCGCAACGGTGCACAGTTAGGGGGAACACATCTCTTGAAATTTTAGTGAGGGATCATCTTATTTATGCTACCGTCGTTCTAAGCAAATAAGATGTAAACATGACAAACATCACATGCAAATCATAAAGTGACATGATATGGCCAATATCATCTTGCGCCTTTGATCTCCATCTTCGAGGCGCGGCATGATCACCTTCGTCACCGGCATGACACCATGATCTCCATCATCATGATCTCCATCATCGTGTCTTCATGAAGTTGTCTCGCCAACTATTACTTCTACTACTATGGCTAACGGTTAGCAATAAAGTAAAGTAATTACATGGCGTTTTCATTGACACGCAGGTCATACAATAAATTAAGACAACTCCTATGGCTCCTGCCGGTTGTCATACTCATCGACATGCAAGTCGTGATTCCTATTACAAGAACATGATCAATCTCATACATCACATATATAATTCATCACATCCTTTTGGCCATATCACATCACATAGCATACCCTGCAAAAACAAGTTAGACGTCTTCTAATTGTTGTTGCATGTTTTACGTGGCTGCTATGGGTTTCTAGCAAGAACGTTTCTTACCTACGCAAAAGCCACAACGGTGATATGCCAATTGCTATTTACCCTTCATAAGGACCCTTTTCATCGAATCTGATCCAACTAAAGTGGGAGAGACAGACACCCGCTAGCCACCTTATGCATCAAGTGCATGTCAGTCGGTGGAACCTGTCTCACGTAAGAGTACGTGTAAGGTCGGTCCGGGCCGCTTCATCCCACAATGCCGCCGAATCAAGATAAGACTAGTAACGGCAAGCAAATTGAACAAATCATCGCCCACAACTACTTTGTGTTCTACTCGTGCATAGAATCTACGCATAGACCTGGCTCATGATGCCACTGTTGGGGAACGTAGCAGAAATTCAAAATTTTCCTACGTGTCACCAAGATCAATCTAGGAGATCTAGCAACGAGAGGGAGGGAGTGCATCTACATACCCTTGTAGATCGCGAGCGGAAGCGTTCAAGAGAACGGGGTTGATGGAGTCGTACTCGTCGTGATCCAAATCACCGATGATCCTAGCGCCGAACGGACGGCACCTCCGCGTTCAACACACGTACGGAGCGGGGACGTCTCCTCCTTCTTGATCCAGCAAGGGGGAGGAGAAGTTGATGGAGATCCAGCAGCACGACGGCGTGGTGGTGGAAGTAGCGGGATCCCGGCAGGGCTTCGCCAAGCGCAAGCGGGGAGGAAGAGGTGTCACGGGAGGGAGGGAGGCGCCAGGGCTTGGGGTGCTGCTCCCATGCGCCTCCCCACTATATATAGGGGTGGAGGGGGCTGGTTTCTTGCCCTCCAAGTCCATTGGGGCGTTGGCAAAGGTGGGGGAAAGAAATCCCATCATTTCCCTTCCCCACCGATTGTTATCCCCCTTTTTAGGGATCTTGATCTTATCCCTTCGGGATATGATCTTATTCCTTCTAAGGTGGGATCTTGGTGCGCCTTGACCAGGGGTGTGGGGCCTTGCCCCCACTACCCACGTTCATGTGGGTCCCCCCATGCAGGTGGGCCCCACTTCGGAACCTTCTAGAACCTTCCCGGTACAATACCGAAAAATCCCGAACATTTTCCGGTGGCCAAAATAGGACTTCCCATATATAAATCTTTACCTCCGGACCATTCCGGAACTCCTCGTGACGTCCGGGATCTCATCCGGGACTCCGAACGACTTTCGGATTTCCGCATACTAATATCTCTACAACCCTAGCGTCACCGAACCTTAAGTGTGTAGACCCTACGGGTTCGGGAGACATGCAGACATGACCGAGACGACTCTCCGGTCAATAACCAACAGCGGGATCTGGATACCCATGTTGGCTCCCACATGTTCCACGATGATCTCATCGGATGAACCACGATGTCGAGGATTCAATCAATCCCGTATACAATTCCCTTTGTCAATCGGTACGTTACTTGCCCGAGATTCGATCGTCGGTATCCCAATACCTTGTTCAATCTCGTTACCGGCAAGTCACTTTACTCGTACCGTAATGCATGATCCCGTGACCAAACACTTGGTCACATTGAGCTCATTATGATGATGCATTACCGAGTGGGCCCAGAGATACCTCTCCGTCATACGGAGTGACAAATCCCAGTCTCGATTCGTGCCAACCCAACAGACACTTTCGGAGATACCTGTAGTGCACCTTTATAGCCACCCAGTTACGTTGTGACGTTTGGTACACCCAAAGCATTCCTACGGTATCCGGGAGTTGCACAATCTCATGGTCTAAGGAAATGATACTTGACATTAGAAAAGCTCTAGCAAACGAACTACACGATCTTGTGCTATGCTTAAGATTGGGTCTTGTCCATCACATCATTCTCCTAATGATGTGATCCCGTTATCAATGACATCCAATGTCCATGGTCAGGAAACCATAACCATCTATTGATCAACGAGCTAGTCAACTAGAGGCTTACTAGGGACATGTTGTGGTCTATGTATTCACACATGTATTACGGTTTCCAGTTAATACAATTATAGCATGAACAACAGACAATTATCATGAACAAGGAAATACAATAATAACCATTTTATTATTGCCTCTAGGGCATATTTCCAACAATATAGTCTGGCTATGCTCTATCTTCACCAATTGGAATCAATATTTTATCACGTTCTGGTGATTTTTAACAATTATTTTCGTGAACAGAAAGTTTCTGGAATTTACAGCAAGATCAAATAACTATCACCCAAGAAGATCCTATAGGTTTAACTTGGCACAAACACTAATTAAAACATAAAAACAAGTCTAACCAGAGGCTAGATCAAAGATTTATTCCTAAACAGAGGCAAAAAGCAAAAAACTAAAAATAAGAATTGGGTTGCCTCCCAACAAGCGCTATCGTTTAACGCCCCTAGCTAGGCATAAAAGCAAGGATAGATCTAGGTATTGCTATCTTTGGCAGGCAACTCTTTAATAAGACATCTATCACCCTTAGGAGTTTATTTCTTTTTATTAATTATCAAACTCACAAAATCAAAAAATTAATTTTTAGCAAATGGTTCCTTAATGATAGCAAAAAGATTGGGATGAATACTTATAGATTTGAGATCCGCAGTTTCCTTACTAGAGGATTCACCCTTGTTTTTAGGAACATACATAAGCTTGGCAATTTTAGTTGGAGGACTTGGAGTATTCTTTACGGAAGAAAAAGCGGTTCCCAAGTTGGTAATGGTACCCTCAAGTTTATCGATTCTAGTGGAATCTTGATTTATTCTTTCATTAACTATGGGTTCCTTCTCCTTAAAATTTTTCAAAGTGACTCCTACTTTAGATCCATATTGGGTAATTTGGTTGTGGATCTTTTTATACAAATTTTCAATTAACTCTACGGTAGCAACTTTATTTTCAATAATTTCAAGTCTTTGCATTACATGCTTCAAAGTTAACATAGTTCCATTAACCGAAAGAGGTGGTGAGCCAAACAAATCTATCATAGCATTATAAGAATCAAAAGTATGGCTACCCAAGAAATTCCCTCCGGTAATGGTATCAAGGATATATCTGTACCAAGGAGTAGCGCCTACATAAAAATTGCGGAGAAGAACGGAAGTAGATTGCTTCCCGGTAGATCTATTTTGAGCATTGCAAATTCTATACCAAACGTCTTTTAGATTTTCTCCCTCCCTTTGCTTAAAATTAAGAACTTCATTCTCGGGAGACAACGGAGAAGATAGAGGACTAGCCATAACGACAAAGCAAGCGAAAAAGAGGCGAACGAAAAAGAGAGAGGGCGAATAAAACGACAAGGGTGAAGTGGGGGAGAGGAAAACGAGAGGCAAATGGAAAATAATGTAATGCGGGAGATAAGGGTTTGTGATGGGTACTTGGTATGTTGACTTTTGCGTAGACTCCCCGGCAACGGCGCCAGAAATCCTTCTTGCTACCTCTTGAGCACTGCGTTGGTTTTCCCTTGAAGAGGAAAGGGTGATGCAGCAAAGTAGCGTAAGTATTTCCCTCAGTTTTTGAGAACCAAGGTATCAATCCAGTAGGAGGCCACGCACGAGTCCCTCGCACCTACACAAACAAATAAATCCTCGCAACCAACGCGATAAGGGGTTGTCAATCCCTACACGGTCACTTACGAGAGTGAGATCTGATAGATATGATAAGATAATATTTTTGGTATTTTTATGATAAAGATGCAAAGTAAAGAAAGTAAAATAAAAATGGCGCCAGAAATAGCTTGTTGTCGGGAGATAATATGATGGAAAATAGACCCGGGGGCCATAGGTTTCACTAGTGGCTTCTCTCAAGAGCATAAGTATTACGGTGGGTGAACAAATTACTGTTGAGCAATTGACAGAATTGAGCATAGTTATGAGAATATCTTGGTATGATCATGTATATAGGCATCACGTCCAAGACAAGTAGACCGACTCCTACCTGCATCTACTACTATTACTCCACACATCGACCGCTATCCAGCATGCATCTAGAGTATTAAGTTCATAAGAACAGAGTAACGCTTTAAGCAAGATGACATGATGTAGAGGGATAAACTCATGCAATATGATATAAACCCCATCTTGTTATCCTCGATGGCAACAATACAATACGTGCCTTGCTGCCCCTACTGTCACAAGGAAAGGACACCGCAAGATTGAACCCAAAGCTAAGCACTTCTCCCATCGCAAGAAAGATCAATCTAGTAGGCCAAACCAAACTGATAATTCGAAGAGACTTGCAAAGATAACCAATCATACATAAAAGAATTCAAAGAAGATTCAAATATTGTTCATAGATAAACTTGATCATAAACCCACAATTCATCGGTCTCAACAAACACATCGCAAAAGAAGATTACATCGAATAGATCTCCACAAGGGAGGGGGAGAACATTGTATTGAGATCCAAAAAGAGAGAAGAAGCCATCTAGCTAATAACTATGGACCCGAAGGTCTGAAGTAAACTACTCACAGATCATCGGAGAGGCTATGGTGTTGATGTAGAAGCCCTCCGTGATCGATGCCCCCTCCGGCGGAGCTCCGGAAAAGGCCCCAAGATGGGATCTCACGGGTACAGAAGGTTGCGGCGGTGGAATTATGTTTTTGGCTCCGTATCTGGTAGTTTGGGGGTACGTAGGTATATATAGGAGGAAGGAGTACGTCGGTGGAGCAACAGGGGGCCCACGAGGGTGGAGGGCGCGCCTGGGGGAGGGGGGGGGGGGTAGGCGCGCCCCCCTACCTCGTGCCCTCCTGGTTGATGTCTTGACGTAGGGTCCAAGTCCTCTGGATCACGTTCGTTCCGAAAATCACGTTCCCGAAGGTTTCATTCCGTTTGGACTCCGTTTGATATTCTTTTTCTGCGAAACTCTAAAATAGGCAAAAACCAACAATTCTGGGCTGGGCCTCCGGTTAATAGGTTAGTCCCAAAAATAATATAAAAGTGTATAATAAAGCCCAATAATGTCCAAAACAAAATATAATATAGCATGGAGAAATCAAAAATTATAGATACGTTGGAGACGTATCAGCCGCCATTGAAGAACGCAAGCGCGGGGATTGTCTACCATCCGTTGTGACGAAGCACGTCGTCCACGCCTATGCGAGGGATCATTGGCTCTCAGAGGCCGGCTGGCAGGTGCTGGACTCACGCGAGCGAGAGTTGGCTCCTCGAGGTGCTACATATCCAACGTATCTGTAATTTTTGATTGTTTCATGCTATTACATTATCAATCTTATATACTTTATATGCAATTTTATATCATGTTGGAACTAACATATTAACTTAGTGCCTAGTGCGAGTTGTTGTTTTCTGCTTGTTTTTGGTTTTACAGAAAATTCATACCAAAAAAAGGCCAAACACGATGAAACTTTTTAATGATTTTTTATGGAACATAAGAGACCCCGGAAGCTTCGGAGAGAATCTAGAAGACAAACGGGGAGACGACAAGACAGCAAGGCGCACCCTATTGGAGTAGACGCACCCTGATGTCTTGTGGCCCCTCGTGGCTCTGTTTGACCTAATCCCAGCGCTATAAATTCCTGAACATTGGCAAACCCCCAGAAGCACCAATGAAACAACTTTTCCACCGCCGCAAGTCTCTGTTCTTCCACGATCCCATCTGGAGGCCTTCATCGGTACCCTACCAGAAGGGGAATCGGTCACGAAGGGCTTCTACATCAACGTTGCCGCACCTCTGATGATGTGTGAGTAGTTCCCATAGGACCTACGGGTCCATAGTGATTAGCTAGATGGATTTCTCTCTCTCCCTCCCCCCTCTCTCTCTCTTTGATCTTCAATACAATGTTTTCTTCGGAGATCAGTTCAATATAATCTTCTTTTGCGGTGCATTTGTTGGGATCCAATGAATTGTAAGTTTATGATGAGATTATTCATTGGAAGTAATTGAGTCTTTTCTGAACTTTATTATGTGTGATTGTTATAGCTTTGTATTTCTCTCCGATCTATCTATTTAGTTCGGCAAACTAGATTGATTTATCTTCAGGCGGAGAGGTGCTTTGTGGTAGGTTCAATCTTGCGGTGTCCTCACTCTATGATAGGAGGGGTGGCAAGGCATGTATTTGTATTGTTCCTGCTAAGTATAAAACGACGGGGTTTAATCATATTGCTTGGTTTTATTCTGTCTACATTATGTCATCATACTTCATGCATTACTCTGTTTGTCATGAACTTAATACGTAGAGAAGCAAGCATAGACACGCTCTCGAAGTGGAGTAATAGTAGTAGGCGTTTGTAAGTTCAACGGTCTACTTGTCACGGACGTAATGCCTATGTACTGATCATGCCATGAATAACATCATAACTATATCTCAATTGCCCAACGGTAATTTTTCTATCCACCGTATGCTATATTTATGAGAGAGATGCCTATAGTGAAAACTATGGCCCCGGGTCTATTTTAATCATATTACTGAAATCCTAAATACCTTGCTGCTATTAATTTACTTATATTTTAGTTGGCAATTTATATATCTCCTACTATCAGATTTGATCCTTGCAATTAACGAGTACAAGGGGATTGACAACCCTCTTGACCGCATTGGATGCAAGTATTTGCTCTTTTGTGGGCAGGTAACGCTAAAGGTGGTTTGGATAACTCTCCTACTGGCTCAATAAACCTTGGTTCTTTACTGAGGTAAATACTGTTCGCTACTATATTACTTCACCCTTCCTCTTCAGAGAAATCCCAACGCATTCCATAAGTAGCAAGAAGGAATTTCTGATGCCGTTGCCGGGGAGACTTCATCAAACAACTCAAGATCCCTTCATACACATAATCATTTACTTGCTCTACTTTTTATTTGCTTCCATTTGATTTTATTAGTCTCGTTAAAAAAATCAAAAATACCAAAAGTATATTGTTTGCTTTATTTGCTTGTTGCTATGGCTAGTTCTTCACTTGTTGCTTGTAACCCTGAAAATGAAGTACTTAATTTTAAGAGGAGAACGTCTAAAATATGTTGGGTATAGGATTTTCCATGCTCAAAATAGATCCATTCGTAAGCAATCCACTACCGTTTTACTTTGCAACTTTTATGTGGGTGTTACTACTTGGTATGGATTTGTGCTTGATACTATTACTGGAGGAACTTTTCTAAGTAGTCGCCCTTTGGATGCTTTCAATGCTATGGGAAATTTAGTGGGATCACTACCTATCACTATTAATTAAACGACATTGACTTTGGAACATGTTATGCAGTGGTTAGAAGTTATTGAGAATAAAATGCGACTCTTGAACTTATTGAAAATCTTGACAAGAAGGTGCACAACCGCGTCACTAAATTTGGCTCCTCGATAGGAACTACACTAAAATTATTAAATATAAAGAACCAATCACCGAAAGAATGGAGCAAAGTCTCACTAGATTAATAAATTGGAAGAGATCATTAATAACTTGGGTTCACCTTTTTCTTCCGTTAAAACCATTGAAAGGACTCCAAAAACAAGAATCCCAGGCTTATTATGTTCCTAAAAACAAAGGTGCTTCATCTAGTAAAGGTAAATAAGATCTAAAAATGATTAGCGTGCACCCTAATTTCATTGATATGATAAAGGAACCCATTACTGGAAAAAATTCCTTAATTTTGTTCCTAGGAGTGTTATTATTAGAAATATGTTTGCCAAACCTCCTAGAAAGCCTGGATGTATAATTTAGGATTTGGAATCGAAGGATGATAAAACTTGAAACTATGCATTATACCTAGCTAGGGGCATAAAACAATAACACTTGTTGGGAGGCAACCCAATATTTATCTTATTTGCAATTTTTATTTTCTGCTTTGGTGTGATGACATGATTACTGCTACTTTAAAGATTGTGTTTTTATCTTTTAATTAGTTTTTGTGCCAAGTAAAGCCTTTGGGATGATTTGGATGATAGTACAATTGATTCTCTGCAAAAGCAAAAACTTTTGCGCTTAGTACATGAATTTTAATTTTTTACTGAAGCATGATAAAAATTCCGACAGTATTGAAATACAAATTGCATAAATTTTGCTAATTTTTCAAAAAACAATTGTTGTTACCAAAGTGTGGTTTTTGTTCAGATCATTATAGACTGTTCTATTTTAGACATATTCTGTTTTCTATTGCATGGTGTGCTTGTTTTAAGGATGCTATGGATTATATCGGGGGGTATAAGTCATGGAGAAGTTAAAATACAGTAGGTATTATGCAAGAATAATTATGAATTGGTTTATAACAGTACCTAAGTTTATGGTTTACCGATTATACTAATGGATCTCACGAGGTTTTGTTGAGTTTTGCATGCTGAAGTTTTCAAGTTTTGGGTGAGTTTACGATGGACTAAGGAATAAGGAGCGGTAATATTCAAGGAATACCCAAGCGTCTAAGCTTGGGGATGCCCCAGATGGCATCCCCTCTTTCGTCCACAATTCACCGGGATGATTACTTGGAGCTATATTTTTATTCATCACATGATATGAGTTTTACTTGGAGCGCCTTGTTCTATATTTTATTTTGTTTGTTATTTTTCCGCAATCATTGTTTTTTGGACACACCTTTCAAGAGACACACACATTCATCATGATTTGTTAGAATACTCTATGTGCTTCACTTATATCTTTTGAGCTAGGCAGTTGCTCATGTGCTTCACTTATATCTTTAGAACACGACAGTGGTTATATTTTATATAAATGATTTGCACTCTCATGCTTTACTTATATCTTTTTGAGAGTCTTACATATGAAGTGATAATATGCACATGTTATGAGACTAGTCCAGGAATGATAGATATACAAGGGTGATATAATAAAAACTTTCATGTAGATCACTGAATATGAAACATTTGATTTAATTATATTGATGTAGTAATATGAAAGGGTTGGTTCATGATCATTGGTTAGTAAATATATTTATATTAAAGTTTGTTATGTATTACTCATTTAAGTGTCTGTGATGGCATGCCGGGGATGTTGGAGCATTTTTTATTCCGCTTTGAAATCCTTTTTGTTGTTCGAATTGGGGGCACGCGATGGTTAACTCCTACCAACCTCCTAGCTAGGGGCATGCGAGTAGTACTTTGCTTCGAGGGCTAATAAAACTTTCACAATAAGTATATGAGTTCTTTATGTTTAATGCGAGTTCATGGACTAATACGGTACTCCCAACTATCCACATATTGCTAGCCTCTCCGATACCATGCATTGCCCTTTCTCACCTCGAGGGTTGGTGCAAACTTCGCCGGTGCATCCAGACCCTGTGATATGATATGCTCTATCACACATAAGCCCCATATATCCTTCCTTGAAACAACCACAATACCTAGCCATCATGGCATTTCCATAGCCATTCCGAGATATATTACCATGCAACTTCCACGGTTACTTCCACATGACATGTGTGTTCATCATCATATTGCTTTGCATGATCATATATAGTTTACATGATATTTGTGATAAATCCACTATTCACCATTGTAATACATGTTACGTTAGATCATTGCACATCTCGGTAGACTGCCAGAGGCATTCATATAGAGTCATATTATTTCAGCTTATCGAGTTGTAAGTAAAAAAGAAGTGTTATGATCATCATTATTACTGCATTGTCCCAGTGAGGTAAAGAATGATGGAGACTGATGAGTCCTCCAAAAAGTGGGGTGAGGTTCATGATATTGTTCTATAAAAAGAGAGAAAACATGAAATGAGAGAAAAAGAGAGAAGGGACAATGCTACTATCCTCTTACCACACTTGTGCTTCAAAGTAGCAACATGTTCTTCATATATAGAGAGTCTCCATGACTTGTCATTTTCATATAGTAGTGGGAATTTTTACATTATAGAACTTGTCTTGTATATTTTGATGACAGGCTTCCTCAAATGCCCGAGGTCTTCATGAGAAAGCAAGTTGGATACACACCCACTTAGTTTCAGTGGTGAGCTTTAATACACTTATAGCTCTGGTGCATCCATGGCATGGCAATCCCTACTCCTTGCATAGATATCGATTGAAAGGCCTCTCCATTGCCTAACGATCCGCTGAGTTGATGTGAGACTCTCTCCACTTTTGTCTTCCCTTATATTCCTACCAACATATTCTATTCCACTCGTAGTGCTAAGTCCATGACTCACGCTCATGTATTGTGTGAACTTGAAAATGCTGAAGTGAGGAAAAGTATGATACAATTTCTTGGTTTGATGTCGGGGCGCTCATGATTTATACTTATGTTAGGAAGATGGAGTCATGCCATGCTTACATAATTCAATGAGTAGGGATAACATTCGTTAAGCATCGTATATTTTGAAAAGTAACGATTATGTTCAAGTATTCATGGATATTATTATGCTGATGTCAATTACTTCATCTTTTGACAATAATCATACCGTAAAAATATTACATGATAGAAATGCTAGGTAGCATTCAAAATAAAAAAAAAATCTGTTTTTATCATTTACCTACTCGAGGACGAGCAGGAATTAAGCTTGGGGAGGCTGATACGTCTCCAACGTATCTATAATTTTTGATTGTTTCATGCTATTATATTACCAATATTATGTACTTTATATGCAATTTTATATCATTTTTGGGAACTAACCTATTAACCTAGTGCCTAGTGCCAGTTGTTGTTTTCTGCTTGTTTTTGGTTTTACAGAAAATCCTTACCAAACGAAGTCCAAACACGAGAAACTTTTGGACGATTTTTTCTGGAACATAATAGACCCTGGAAGCTTAGGAGGGAGTCCAGAAGAGAAACAAGGAGACGACAAGACAACAGGGTGCGCTCTAGGGGGTAGGCACGCCCTGATGTCTTGTGGGCCCGTCATGGCTCCGTCTAACCTAATTCTAGCGCTATAAATTTCCAAATATTGGAAAACCCCTAGAAGCACGAACGAAACAACTTTTCTGCCGCCGCAAGTGTCTGTTCTTCTGCGATCCCATGTGGAGGCCTTCGTCGGTTCTCTGCCGGAGGGGGGAGTCGATCATGGAGGGCTTCTACATCAACCTTGTTGCACCTCCGATGATGTGTGAGTAGTTGCCACATGACCCATGGGTCCATAGTGATTATCTAGATGACTTTCTCTCTCTCTTTGGTCTTCAATACAATGTTCTTTTCGAAGATTGTTTCGATTTAATCTTCTTTTGTGATGCGTTTGTTGAGACCTGATGAATTGTGGGTTTATGATCACATTATTCACTGAAAGTAATTGAGTATTTTATGAACTTTATTATGTGTGATTGTTATAGCTTTGTATTTCTCTCCGATCTATCCATTTGGTTTGGCCAACTAGATTGTTTTATCTTCAGTGGGAGAGGTGCTTTGTGGTAGGTTCAATCTTGCAGTGTCCTCACTCTGTGACAGGAGGGGTAGCGAGGCACATATTTTTATTTTTTGCTACCAAGGATAAAACGACATGGTTTAATCATATTGCTTGGTTTTATTTTGTCTACATTATGTCATCATACTTCATGCATTACTCTGTTTGTCATTAACTTAGAGAGGCAAGCATACAAGCGCTCTCGAAGTGGAGTAATAGTAGTAGGTGTCTGTAAGTTTAACGGTCTACTTGTCACAGACATAATGCCTATGTACTGATGATGGCATGAATAACGCCATAACTATGCACTTTCTATCAATTTCCCAACAGTAATTTGTCTACCCACCGTATGCTATATTTATGAGGAGATGCTTCTAGCGAAAACTATGTCCCCTGGGTCTAATCATATTACTAAAAACCTAAATACCTTGTTGCAAGTTATTTACTTTTATTTTACCTTGCAATATATATATATATATATATATATATATATATATATATATATATATCTCCTACTATCAGATTTAACCCTTGCAATTAACCAGTACAATGGGATTGACAATCCTTATTTCCCTCCTTGGGTGCAAGCGTGTGTAGTACTGCTAAAGGTGGTTTGGATAACTCTCCTACTGGTTCGATAAACCTTGGTTCTTTACTGAGGGAAATACTTTTCGCTACTATATTACTTCACCCTTCCTCCTCAGGGCGATCCCAACGCATTCCATAAGTAGTAGCGGGTCATCCTCACGTCGTACCTGGACCAGGGATTGGGACTCCTGATCCATCCTTTCCTCAGGCAGCTGCTGGACTACTTCCAGTTGTAGCTCCACGATCTCCCACCAAATACGGCCGCGCACCTCTCCAGCTTTGATACTATGTGCAAGGCCTTTCTCAGCATCTCACCAGATTTGGCCTCGTTCAAGCACTTCTTCTACGTCAAGCCACATACGGTGTCGAAGCATGTCTACCAGACATGCAAGGCACTCAACACACAGACCAAGGGCACCTCGAGCTACTTTGAGATGAAGTGGCCCAACTCACTGAAGGGGTGGACCACCACATGGATTTACCGCGAGGAGCCGTCGACTCCACTCGGCGATGCGGACCTGCCGCCATACTCACCCGCCCCCATTGTGTGGAACCAGTCCTGGGGCATGAAGCCCGCTCTAGCGGAGGTGGCACAGGCCACGGAGTTGGATTAATGGGTGACCGCGTTATTGGCTGGCGGACTTTCTAGCCAGAACATCGTGGACACATGGGTCAGTCTGCGGATCCAACCCCTCCAGGCCCAAGGTCGAGGTATGTGGGATTACGTGGGGGGGGGGCAAGACCCCCAGTGCACATCGTCGCCCCGATTGAACAATGTCACCTTCGAGGCCCGGATGAGGCGGATCACACTGACCCAGGGTACGATTCGCTAGAAGGGTCCCGTCAATCCCCTTGGAGTCGGGCAGCTCCCTCCAGCGGTAAGTTTCTGCTCTCGGTTTCTTTTTAGTCATTCCATTTGGTTCCGATTGCGATGTTCCTCCACTTGTGCTTCAGTCAGAAGATGAGGGGGATGCTGACTTTTCTTCTTAGGGGAAGTCCTTCGACAGTGAGAGGGGACGGTATCCTGCTTGGGCCGTCGGGCCCAGGCTGCTGCCGACTCCGTGGAGGAGCAGAGGATCGACCCGAGGTCGAGGAGGTTTCTCCTTTCCCTTCGCCAATCCGCTCCGGGAGCAGGCAATAGCGGGAGGAGGACACTGCTTGTGTCGGGGCAGAGTAGTCGTCCAAGTGCCCCCACCAAGCCCCCATCACCGAGGATCCTGAGACCCTGCTTAGTGTGACCACACACCGCAGTGGTCCCCGATGTTGGATTTGGTTGTTGAATTTTGATGAAGTCCTAACAATCATCTTTCTTCTTAGTTGTAGCAAGCAGAGAACCAGTTTCACCAAGTCCGCCAGCAAGACCCCACCTTCCACTTAGGCGGCCCCATTGACTGAGCTAATTAACTATGCAGGCTGCTCCCGCGGCGTCCCAAGTTGCCGGCCTTGTCGCGCCTGGGGTGCTGTCGACCATAGAAATGATGAAGAAGCCCCCCAACCCATGGACGTGGACATCGTTGTAACGACCCGACCCGAATGGATCGAAGTCTCTGTGCCTAAGTGTCATCCCTGGATCGGTATGCTGACACACACAGTACTTGAGGATTTATAACAGAGGTAAATCACATGTATAAAGTAACGTAAATACTATTACCTCAATCCATATAGAGGAAGTAACAACAAAGTTGTGGAGTTCCCAACAACACCAACGGCAAAGTTGAGTGTATACATCGTAACCCTAACGTATCACTTACTCGTCGTAAGAATTCCTGCAACATGAGACGTTGCAGCCATATAGGTGAGTACATTGAATGTACTGGCAATTTCACACCATAGAGTAATAATGAAAATGTCTATCTCTACATGCATATTTGGCTGGTGGAGGCTCTAAGTTTAATTTTGCATAAAGCTAATTTTCCCCTATAACAAAGGAATAAATTTTATTTACTACTAAGTTAAATTACCCATATTGAGAAGGTAACCCCAACTCAATCCCAAATCATTAATAACCCAACAATTTCATTAAGTAAAGTGATGAGATCAACCAATAATTCAAATACCAGATACTCAAGATGTCCATAACCGGGGAGACAGCTAATCATGATTAGTTTGTACACTCTGCAGAGGTTTGCACACTTTTCCCCACAAGACTCGATCTCCTCCGTTAAATTTCTCGCACTTCATGATGTTTGAGAAACGGATGATCGAGACACAGTCTTTCCAAAGAGGTCCCCTTAACCGATAGATAGGCTGGTACACCTACAATCCCTACATCTGCTAGCCCATCATGGAAAGGTTTCCCAGACCTTACTCAACTATGCCAGAGCCCATAATGGCTTGTGGCTGCACACGGAAGTTTCTAGCATGAACAATCTTACGATCCCTTTGAGCCTGGGTGGCATTCCATAGGATGTTCACACGGGTACCCCGGGATCTCTTAGGACAACACTGGATTCCCCAAGTGCCCGGGCAAGCCACTGGTATATCCCTAGGGTGCCCCAACCATTCCACCTAGATGTGTGTTAATGTTGCCACCTTAAGTTTCCCTTAGTTATTGTCTCTCACAACTTGCATGATTCTCACATACCAATCCCCATCTACGAGCATGGCTAAGCAATAAGTAACAAAGAGTATATTCCCGGGGTGATCAAAAGGTAATAGGTTCCTACCTCATGAACTACATAGCAATTGAAGGAAATATGCCCTAGAGGCAATAATAAAGTTGTTATTTATATTTCCTTATATCATGATAAATGTTTATTATTCATGCTAGAATAGTATTAACCGGAAACTTGGTACATGTGTGAATACATAGACAAAACAAAGTGTCCCTAGTATGCCTCTACTTGACTAGCTCATTTATCAAAGATGGTTATGTTTCCTAACCATAGACATGTGTTGTCATTTGATGAACGGGATCACATCATTAGGAGAATGATGTGATGGACAAGACCCATTCGTTAGTTTAGCATTATGATCGTTACAGTTTCATTGCTACTGCTTTCTTCATGACTTGATTATGCAACTCCCGAATACCGGAGGAACACTTAGTGTGCTATCAAACGTCACAACGTAACTGGGTGATTATAAAGATGCTCTACAGGTGTCTCCGATGGTGTTTGTTGAGTTGGCATAGATCGAGATTAGGATTTGTCACTCCGATTGTCGGAGAGGTATCTCTAGGCCCTCTCGGTAATACACATCACTATAAGCCTTGCAAGCAATGTGACTAATGAGTTAGTTGCGGGATGATGCATTACAGAAGGAGTAAAGAGACTTGCCGGTAACGAGATTGAACTAGGTATGGTGATACCGACGATCGAATCTCGGGCAAGTAACATACCGATGACAAAGGGAACAACGTATGTTGTTATGCGGTTTGACCGATAAAGATCTTTGTAGAATATGCAGGAGCCAATATGAGCATCCAGGTTCCGCTATTGGTTATTGACCGGAGATGTGTCTCGGTCATGTCTACATAATTCACGAACCCGTAGGATCCGCACGCTTAACGTTCGATGACGATTTATATTATGAGTTATGTGATTTGATGTTAGAAGTTTGTTCGGAGTCCCGGATGAGATCACAGACATGACGAGGAGTCTCGAAATGGTCGAGACGTAAAGATCGATATATTGGAAGGCTATATTCGGACATCGGAAAGGTTCCGAGTGATTCGAGTATTTTTCGGAGTACCGGAGAGTTACGGGAATTCGCCGGGGGAAGTAGTGGGCCTTAATGGGCCATACGGGAAAGGAGAGAAGGGCCTCAAGGGGTGGCCGCGCGCCCCCCCATGGCAAGTCCGAATTGGACTAGGGAGGGGGCGGCGCCCCCCTCTCTTTTCTTCTCCCTCTCCTACTCCTTCCCTCTCTCCCCTCTTGGAAAAGGAAGGGGACTCCAACTAGGATTGGGAATCCTAGTTGGACTCCCCCTATAGGCACGCCCCTCCTAGGCCAACCTCCTGCTCCTCCCTCCTTTATATCGTGGCCAAGGGGGCACCCAAAGGCACTCAAGATTTGTCTTAGCCGTGTGCGATGCTCCCCTCCACAGTTTTTACACCTCGGTCATATCGTCGTAGTGCTTAGGCGAAGCCCTGCGCCAGTAACTTCATCATCACCGTCACCACGCTGTCATGCTGACGGAACTCTCCCTCGGCCTCAACTGGATCAAGAGTTCGAGGGACGTCACCGAGCTGAACGTGTGCTGATCGCGGAGGTGCCGTGCGTTCGGTACTTGGATCGGTTGGATCGCGAAGACGTTCGACTACCTCAACCGCGTTACTAAACGCTTCCGCTTTTGGTCTACGAGGGTACGTGGAACACTCTCCCCACTCGTTGCTATGCTTCTCCTAGATAGATCCTGCATGATCGTAGACAATTTTTTTGAAATACTACGTTCCCCAACAGCAATGCCCCAATTCCCAATCCTACTCATGCAAATATTCGAGGGTGAAACTAATGCATAAAAACTGGGTATGAAAAATATGATCAAAGTGTGAACTTGCCTTGTACTGTTGATGAAGATTCTTCGCACTCATAATTTCTGATAGTTCTACTCGTCACACTCCGATCAATTTATCGTAAGCAATCAATTATAACCACACATAAGCAATCACTCAAAGACAAAAAAATGCAAGGGAAGATTGCAAAAACTCCAAAAGAATCGAATCAAATTATTTTGCAAGATCAGATCCTAATTTCGGTGAAAAAGTGTGGTGATGGCTCAAGATGTTAGATTACGTCTAGCGATTCAATTGCAATAAGGAATCAATTGAAAATGCGCTACCGTTTCAAAGATATGATCAAATGAAGGTTCGAATAGTTTGAAAAGTTCCAAAGTTGAAAGTAATGATGCTACTGGATGTAGGAAGAAGAATTACTAGATTGGAAATAACGGATCAAAAAATACAAGTAATTCAACATAGCATTGAATCTGCTTAGAATGTTGTGTAACAACTCTTTGTGGACTAGCAAAATAATCTGACTATGATCAAAATTATATGTTGGAAAGATGATACTAATTGTGCGAACCGAAAGATTACTTCAATGCGAATCTGATGCAGTTGGGTTCATCGAAAGCAGAGCTACGGATAAAAAGATATGACCAAAAGAAGTTTGAATATGAATCTCAACAAATTTCGAAATTTGAAAGTTGCAAAAAGTTTATTTGATAGATTCACTAGATAGGTGGAATTAAGACGAAAATGTCATTGGTTTTATCTAATTTGTATGAACGAGTAAAAAGTTATGACTATTTGAAAAATCATGGCCAAGATGTTTTACGGAAGAAAAATAGTTACGACTAAAAGAACTCTCTAATGTGTAAATACATAGACTAATTGATAATCTAATTATTCTACCGTACACTAGTCTAAAAATAATAAGATATGGAACTATAAAAAAATACGAAAAAGATACCTTTAGAAGGTAGAGAAAAGACGACTTCGAAGAGAGAATACAAATTACAGAAGTCCCGCCGAAGAGAAGAAATATATATTTGTTTAGTGGATCTAGTCAAATTAAAATGTTGATTTAACCTGAATCGGATGATTTTTGAAGGCTCTATGAGTATATATTTATA
This sequence comes from Triticum aestivum, assembly GCF_018294505.1. Classification (NCBI taxonomy): domain Eukaryota; kingdom Viridiplantae; phylum Streptophyta; class Magnoliopsida; order Poales; family Poaceae; genus Triticum; species Triticum aestivum. Next base: position 204,784,551 of record NC_057799.1, read on the forward strand.
GATGAAAAATAGACTTAGGGGTTAAAGGCCAGGCAATGTGGGACTAAATATATACATACACACATGAAATTGAACAAGATCATGCGCATGGGCTAAGAGTTCGGCCCGGCCGCGCCCGTACACTGCGCGGCAGTTTTTTATATATATTTTTCTTTCCTGAAATTTTTATTTTTTGGAATAAAATAAAATAAAATTGTAAACCTTAACGAAAATAAAAAAAGAAAAAGAAAGTACGGGCCGGCCTGTCTACTATGCTGCGCATGTGGGCCACAAATAATTATGAGCCGCACTTATAGTTTTTTAAGTAGAAACAGAAAGGAAAACTGAATAATGAAAATAAAACAATATTTTATATAGCCATATTATATATCAAAATTTTCAGAAAAAGATTTCCTAAAACATGAACATATGTTCAGCGGCAAATAGATTCCACGTGAAATTAAATAGAGCAAATAGTGCTATTGGTTCATTTAGAAACCAAATAAACATATTCTAAAATACTAAAATTATTTCAAACTCATTTTCTCCACTTTTCTACTGTAGGGAATCATTTTTCCCTATTTTCCATATATTTTATTTTTGAAAAAAATAATTTGAATAAAAACCAAATAACTCCAAATTGAAAATGGTTTTAATAAATACCTTCAAAGGGACTTTAAATTTGATTCTTTTAAACTTCCAACTCATATTTCATATAATTTGAAGAAGTCATTTTATCTTCTCTCATGAAAATCATTGAGTTGCATAAAGTTTCTGAATTTGAAATATTTCCAAATGAAACTCAAATCTATTCAAAACCCTTTTCATTTATTTAAATGGAAGAAGTCATATCATCTTCACTCTAGGGTTTTGTGATGAAATGAATTTGTATTCATGGAGATCATAAATGCAAGTGAAAGTTTGGGAAAGTCATTTCATTCCCTCTCATTCAACTTTCAAAAAGTTTTAAATTTTACTCAATTTCACACAAGCAAACACACCACAATCAAACAAACAATCAAAACTATTTATTTAATATAAAATTCCAAAATTCAGAAATTTGGGATGTTACAAACCTACCACCCTTAAAATGAATCTCGCCCTCGAGATTTGGAGAGGCTAGCAAGAATTAGGTTGGGTTCGGGGTCTTCTCAAAATCCATCGATCGTCACAGGGGTCTGGGGTGCTACCACCCTTAGAAGCATGGTTACGGTTCCATCAAAACTCATACACTCCTTGCTTATCGTTGGCAGTGTCGATCTCCTCAGATTCTCGGGAAAATTCCTACTGTGGCTCTTCCGGTAGTGGCATAACATTTTCCTCAATTCTTCTGTACTTTTATCTTGGTACGGTCCTCCTGTGACTGGGTCTCCTTAGCTGTCGGGTCTGGCACCAATACTAAACAACTATCGATATCTCATGGTGGTCAACAATTTATGGTTTCTCATGCAGGAAATGGGTCTGGGCTTTATTCTCACCGTATAACCTACGATTGGCAACAACTGCCTTGTACAAGGGAAAATTGTCGTACCATTCTAAGGTTTAAACAAGGTTTTGTTCCTCGTCGCTCTACTATGGGTAAGTCACTCAGATTTACCATCCCATATAGCAAGGAGAATAATAAGAGTAAGTCGGTATGGTGATCAATCCATCCCGCACCCAAATCATTACCTTGTATATGGTTTAGCAAATCTCGCATTCTAACACTCGGTCATCCTCACAAGTATTGCAGAATTTCTCTTGTCGACGAACTAAGTTTGGATAAATCCATTGATTCTGCAAGACAAACAAACATCTATCGTTCCTTCACAACTCTCAGGTTTTTGCGTTACTCCTATAAGATCGTCTGCTGATAAAGCCATATCTTCTTCTAGGGGTTTTCTCCTTCAACAAGAGTGTGCTTTCTTCTTGGCAGGTCCTGGAGCCTGTGGGTTATGGGCTCACCTCATCACACTTATAACTTCAACTCATCCTGGGGTTACAATTGCTCCATATTACCAACATTATACTTCCTTTATATCCAATAGTACTTCATCCCTCCATATTTTTGGGGTATCCCACATATCGAGATAAAACTCGTACTTATTTTGTCCGAAGTTCACTCCGTGGAATATCATTATCTTTTCCAGGGGTCAAGTGTCCTCACAGGGTACTACCACCCTTGAAATGCACAATTCTTTTATAGACCATATTTCTCATATCCTCGAAAATGGTCAAATCTTTTTTCATAGAGTAACAACTCGTAAAATGAAATCATGGCACATGAACTTTATTGATTTCATGAATTTAGTACAATCTCTTGCATTTCCATTACATGCCTCAACTCAACACCTCAATAATAAAAGAAATGTGCCCACTACTACTACCTTTTTTTGCAAACTCAACTATTTAGCACAAGTCTCCTTCTCATTGGGACAATCTCTGGTAAAGTGCCCTGCTTCATTACAACGAAAACATATTATTTCTGACCAGTCTCGTGGTTTCCTTGTGATTACATAGCTTCCTTGGGTCCTCGGTTTCCTTTTTGGGCAACTGCTGAAGTAGTGCCCTAAATCTTTGCACCTGAAATATGTGATATGACTCAGGTCCTTCTTTGTAGAAATTGGGTTGTTCCTGGAATCCAATCTATCTCTCTTCCTGGACTTTTCCGTGCCAATCAGGGCTTCTATTTCCTGTGGGTCATACTCTACTTCCACTGTCGGGAATGCTACTAGATCCCCCTTCAGACAATTCTGGGAGATGTGTCCTTCTCCACAAGAATAGCAAGACTTGGTGTAGGGTTTAATTGGGTCTTCTGCGATGTGTCCTCCACCTCTTCCTTCATCACCGGTTCTTCTAAAATTTCCATGAGGGCTCCTTTCATTGCTTCTTTCTTCTGCTGGATGGTTCTTCAAACCATGGGGTAAATGTGACACTGAGCAAGGTAATGGGTAGTCCCTTCACACAAGAAACAAGTAATCTGCCTAGTTGGGCATTCTTCAGCTAGGTGACTTTCTTCACAATGAGGGCATTCATCCTTGTGTTATTTATGGTTGTGTCCTATTTCTCCACAGAGCTTGCATGCACAAGGTTTCTTCATATAATTTCCATAAGGCTTCAACTTCTGGGACACAAGACGAGACCTTTGCAGAGTCAATTTAAATTCTTTCCAAGTGGTTACTCCTTGCCATCATTGATGGTTTGGTACATCTTCCATCAAGTAGCAGCACCTCTTTCAAAGCACTGAAGAGCATGCAGGGTCATATCCTTTCTGGCTATAGTGTTATTCTTCATGTGATCTTCCATGTTCTGAATCCATTGGTCTGTGTCCAATTGAGTCATCGGTCCAGAAAATATGAGTTCATCTCCATTCATCCTCTATTGGTTCCAAGGGTTTTGGGGTGAGATAAGGGAGATAGAGAGGGATACACACAATACAAACAATAGTTTTGAAGAGACAAATTTTATTTGTGGCTGTCGGAAAAACATCAAACAAATGACAGCTCACAAACGTCGGATCTAACGTAAGTATATAACAGGGGTTTGGTCTTCTTCTAATCGTGTTTGCTGATCTTCTCACGTTCTTCTGCCAGGTCATTTCTATTGACGCGAAGTCTCTTGTGACGTCCTTTAATATTCTGGAGTTGTGTTCCAAACTTCTGGGTTTCAACATCCTTGACATGAACCATGGTCCTACTGTCCTTCAGTTCCTGACGAATCTCCGGTATCTCGAGGTTTTGCTCCTCCAGCTTGGCTACTTTCAGCTTCTGGGTCCTGAGTTCTTCACGAAATACTTCCTTGTCAAATACGGTTTCCTAAAGGTCCACCCTAAACTTCGTGATGTAATACTCCAGATCCTGGTGATACACCAGCTAAGGTTAAAACTTCATCTTTTGCTGATAGGTGCTCCATTAGCCCTTTTGTCATCCAATCCTTCCGAAGAAATGCATGCTTAACTCAGCATGGTGACAATAGCGTAAGCGGGCGATAACATCATGGATAGCCGAGTTTATGCCCATATCTTTGCCATGAGCTATCATTCCATAGTTGATATCTCCTGCCTTAGGGTTTTCTTGACAAAAACTTTGGGTTTTAACGCTCCATGTTCCAGTCTTTCTCTGACACACCTTGATCTCGGGTATTGACAGCTTCAATAGTGTGGCAAATTCCATAAGGGTAGCCTTCCTAGGTCATACCAATCTGGAAATTCTTCAGAGCCTTAAAATTCTCCGGCCTTCGGAGTCTTCAACCATTGTAGTTTCCATTATTATAATGCACGGTAAAATCCTCTTCATTCCGAAGTGGTCTTAGTTGTCCGATATCTTGTACTTCTTGGAGTGGTCTCATCAGTCAAATCTTCGTGTGGTCAAAAGGGAAAGGGGTATAGTCTAACTATTTGAGATAAGAGGAAATACTTGATAAAGCTTAGAAAAGATGAGAGTTAAGGGATCTCTTTTGAAAATAAAGTTTTAGAGAAAAATCTTTCCTATGGGCTTGCCAGTTTCTAGGGGTCCCGTCCTACAGTCAACATGTGCTCTGATACCATCTTGTAACGACCCGACCCGAATGGATCGAAGTCTCTGTGCCTAAGTGTCATCCCTGGATCGGTATGCTGACACACACAGTACTCGAGGATTTATAACAGAGGTAAATCACATGTATAAAGTAACGTAAATACTATTACCTCAATCCATATAGAGGAAGTAACAACAAAGTTGTGGAGTTCCCAACAACACCAACGGCAAAGTTGAGTGTATACATCGTAACCCTAACGTATCACTTACTCGTCGTAAGAATTCCTGCAACATGAGACGTTGCAGCCATACAGGTCAGTACATTGAATGTACTGGCAATTTCACACCATAGAGTAATAATGAAAATGTCTATCTCTACATGCATATTTGGCTGGTGGAGGCTCTAAGTTTAATTTTGCATAAAGCTAATTTTTTCCTACAACAAAGGAATACATTTTATTTACTACTAAGTTAAATTACCCATATTGAGAAGGTAACCCCAACTCAATCCCAAATCATTAATAAACCAACAATTTCATTAAATAAAGTGATGAGATCAACCAATAATTCAAATACCAGATACTCAGGATGTCCATAACCGGGGACACGGCTAATCATGATTAGTTTGTACACTCTGCACAGGTTTGCACACTTTTACCCACAAGACTCGATCTCCTCCGTTGAATTTCTCGCACTGCATGATGCTTGAGAAACGGATGATCGAGACACAGTCTTTCCAAAGAGGTCCCCTTAACCGATTGATAGGCCAGTACACCTACAATCCCCTACATCTGCTAGCCCATCATGGAAAGGTTTCCCACAACTTACTCAACTATGCCAGAGCCCATAATGGCTTGTGGCTGCACACGGAAGTTTCTAGCATGAACAATCTTATGATCCCTTTGAGCCTGGGTGGCATTCCATAGGATGATCACACGGGTACCCCGGGATCTCCTAGGACAACACTGGATTCCCCAGGTGCCCGGGCAAGCCACTGGTATATCCCTGGGGTGCCCCAACCATTCCACCCAGATATGTGTTAATGTTGCCACCTTAAGTTTCCCTTAGTTATTATCTCTCACAACTTGCATGATTCTCACATACCAATCCCCATCTACGAGCATGGCTAAGCAATAAGTAACAAAGCGTATATTCCCGGGGTGATCAAAAGATAATAGGTTCCTACCTCATGAACTACGTAGCAATGCCCCAAGTCCCAATCCTATTCATGCAAATCTTTGAGGGTGAAAGTAATGCATAAAAACTGGGTATGAAAAATATGATCAAAGTGTGAACTTGCCTTGTACTGTTGATGAAGATTCTTCGCACTCATAATTTCTGATAGTTCTACTCGTCACACTCCGATCAATCTATCGTAAGCAATCAATTATGACCACACATAAGCAATCACTCAAAGACCCAAAAAATGCAAAGAAAGATTGCAAAAACTCCAAAAGAATCGAGTCAAATTATTTTGCAAGATCAGATCCTAATTTGGGTGAAAAAGTGTGGTGATGGCTCAAGATGTTAGATTACGTCTAGCGATTCAATTGCAATAAGGAATCAATTGAAAATGCGCTACCGTTTCAAAGATATGATCAAATGAAGGTTCGAATAGTTTGAAAAGTTCCAAAGTTTAAACTAATGATGCTACTAGATGTAGGAAGTCAATAGGAACATGTAAGAAGAAGAATTATTAGATTGGAAATAACGAATCAAAAGATACAAGTAATTCAACATAGCATTGAATTTGCTTAGAATGTTGTGTAACAACTCTTTGTGGACTAGCAGAGTAATCTGACTATGATCAAAATTATATGTTGGAAAGATAATACTAATTGTGCGAACGGAAAGATTACTTCAATACGAATCTGATGCAGTTGGGTTCATCGGAAACGGAGCTACGGATAAAAGGATATGTTCAAAAGAAGTTTGAATATGAATCTGAACAAATTTCGAAATTTGAAAGTTGCAAAAAGTTTATTTGATATATTCAATAGGCAGAATCAAGACGAAAATGTAGGCGTTGGTTTTATCTAATTTGGATGAACGAGTAAAAAGTTATGCTATTTGAAAAATCAGGGTCAAGCTGTTTTACGGAAGAAAAATAGTTACGACTAAACGAACTCTCTAATGTATAAATACAGAGACTAATTGATAATCTAATTATTCTACCGTACACCAGTCTAAAAATAATAAGATATGGAACTATAAAAATAATAAGATATGAAACTATAGAAAAATATGAAAAAAGATACTTTTATAAGGTAGAGAAAAGAGGACTTCGGAGAGCGGAGACAATTTTCAGAAGTCCCGCCAGAGAGAAGAAATATATTTTTCTTTAATGAATCTAGTCAAACCAAAATATTGATTTAATCTGAATCGGATGATTTTTGGAGGCTCTATGGGTCTATGTTTATAAGTGCAAAAGAGGCTTAGGGATCGAAGGCTAGGCAATGTGGGACTAAACATATACATACGCAGATGAAATTGAAAAAGATCATGCGCATGGGCTAAGAGTTCGGTGCGCGCGGCAGTTTTTTTTATATTTTCCTTTCCTGAAATTTTTATTTTTCGTAATAAAATAAAATAAAATTGTAAACCTTAACAAAAATAAAAAGAGAAAAAGAAAAATACGGGCCGGCCTGTCTGCTATGCTGCGCATGTCGGCGACAAATAATTATGAGCCGCATGTACAGTTTTTTTAAATAGAAACAGAGAGGAAAAATGAATAGTGAAAATAAAACAATATTTATATAGGCATATAATATATCAAATTTTTTAGAAAAAGATTTCCTAAAATATGAACATATTGTTAGCCGCAAATAAGTTCCACGGGACATTAAATAAAGCAAATAGTGCTATTGGTTCATTTAGAAACCAAATAAACATATTTTAAAATACCAAAATTATTTCAAACTCATTTTTCTCCACTTTTCTAATGTAGGGAATCATTTTACCCTATTTTCCATATATTTTATTTTTGGAGAAAAATAATTTGAATAAAAACCAAATAACTCCAAATTGAAAATGGTTTTCAAAATACCTTCAAAGGGACTTTAAATTTGATTCTTTTAAACTTCCAACTCTTATTTCATATAATTTGAAGAAGTCATTTTATCTTCTCTCATGAAAATCATTGAGTTGCATAAAGTTTCTGAATTTGAAATATTTCCAAATGAAACTCAAATCTTTTCAAAACCCTTTTCATTTATTTAAATGGAAGAAGTCATATCATCTTCACTCTAGGGTTTTGTGATGAAATGAATTTGTATTCATGGAGATCATAAATGCAAGGTGAAAGTTTGGGAAAGTCATTTCATTCCCTCTCATTCAACTTTCAAAAAGTTTCAAATTTTACTCAATTTCACACAAGCAACCACACCACAATCAAACAAACAATCAAAACTATTTATTTAATATAACATTCCAAAATTCAGAATTTTGGGATGTTACAAACCTCCCGTCCATGAAGAGAGAGAACCCAGGGCAGCTCTTGCTGCCGCTACTAAAGAAGTTGTTGTCGTCCCAACTGAAGTCCACCCGACCATTGCCCTGCCAAGTGCCACACCCTCGGTCGCGAACCACTTTGTTGATGCCGCCTTGACTGCAGTGCCTCTATTGCCACCGTACCTCAGAGGGACATTGGTACCAGCTCTGGCACCACCCCGTTGCCCCCCATCGACATGGATCATGCCACTAGCATGATCAACCGGGGCCGCCCGCTGGTGTTAGGGGTGAAGAGGTTGGAGGAGCTGATGTGTAAGAACCTCTCTAACACCTTGGCTCTGGAAACCTAGGTAAGGACTTCCATGAGAACGTCGAGGTGAGCGATATTTTCCTTCAGCAGCAAGTCTATCTAGCTAGTCTCGGTGGCACGATTTGTGCACCTTGTGGGTGTAGCCCCCAAGGCCCTGGCCGATTGGTGGCAGTCAGTTATGCTCTTTGGAAGTACTATTTTTCCTTAGATGTAGATATAGCCATCCTTGAACTTCATGGACTTGGCTATGTGGGTCGAAACCAGTAAGTAGTTTTTCATCAACGGGTGCATGACCAGTGCAATTGGTGGCTGTAGCCCCCAAGGCTCGAGCTGACTGTTGGCAGTCAGTTTGAATCTTTAGATATCGTAGTTTGTTCATTCATCATCAGGTACACGATCAGTGCGACCGATGGTCATAGCCCCCAAGGCTCGAGCCGACTGTTGGTAGTCGGGTTGAGTCTTAAAGATGCTAATGTACTTATTGACTAGCCGAAGAGATGAGATCATGTACACGTTCTTGAACTTAGATGGACTTGGCTCTCTCTGTAGTTGTCTGATTTCCTACTATTTTCTTATAGGAACTTGCCATGTACAATGGCAAGTACGCGGCCCTCGAGTAAGAGGGATCTGTTCCTCAAGATGTTGGATGAGGCCAAGCAGCTGGGAGATCACCGCGTGGAGGCGGCCTGACAGGAAGGAGGTAATACACTCAGTTGAGCCTTTCCTTTCCCTTCATAACCTTATACCAACTGGTCACTTCTACTGCTACCTTGGCTGAGGAAAACCAGCTGTTAAGGACCTGACTGACAGGAACAATGTCTGCCACCTCTGCAGTCGTGGCATTGGAGAATTACCACAAGGATTATGATAGACCCTCAAGGAAGCTCGAGAGTCATTGGCGATTGTCCGGAACCATGAGAAGATTATCGAGGACCTCATGAGGGAGAACAAGCTTCTCCATGAGATTAACGACCAAGTGCAAGGTAACTTCGACGATCTTGTCCGGGAGCACACAAACACGAGTGCCAAACATCAGGCTGCGATGACCCAGCTTGGGGAAACCCATGCTGCTTCTAGATTGGGCAGCACCGACGTCAGCGCTTCTCCCTTCGGCATCTCTCTGGTGAGTCTTTTCTCTCGAAAGATAAGCACATACTTGTTTTTTCTTTTCTCTTGGGAGAGAAGAACTTTTATCCGACTGAATTGACTTAGTCGTTGGTTGTGATTGCTCTTCTTTGCAGAGTACTGCCTGGACGTGGGAGCCGAGGATGCCCGAGTCGCCGATGCCTTGTCCATTGTCACCAATCCTGGGCAGTTGGATAGGAGCTTGGCCGTGCTCGAGGACCGGCTGGGGCAGACCATCGGCTTACTGGAGCAATTGAAGTCCACAGGGGGTTTGTAAATGCCTGTGGTTGGACGCACTTGCTCCGGTTGATGTCTCCAGCTTCTCTCCTCGGTTGCTTCAGGCCCGATGCATATCACGTGGTTGAAGGAGTCGTCTGCAAGGGCCGGAGCCTTAACGGCTTTGACTCTTGTGCAAGGGCATTTCCTGACTTCTAGGGCCTCTCCAACGTCAAGAAGGGTGTCCCAGTCAACGAGCAAGGAGAGGAGGTGGACCTTGATGAGATCTTCCCAAGGTTCCACTATGCTGACATCCAGGTGGCGTCCTTCGTCATGGATTTTGCCTGTAGTTCTGTTAAGGTGCAGATGACGTGCAATAATAGCTCCTAGGTTAAAGGTGTGATCATTGTGAAGTGCACGGCGTAAAATGGCAAGGTCAGGAGCACTAAGTATACTGCCCTTCTCCCTAGCAGTCAAACACTCTGCGATAAATAAAGCAAAGTAATGCACAAAATGAAACTGCAGACTAGTGGCGGTGGCTTTTGACATGCGTCTTTCCTCACCCACTGTCAGAGTGAGGAGGAAGTCCTCAAACTCTGCCGGTCTAGGCTCTGTTAATTCCCCGTCAGTGGGAATTAAACATATCTCACAAAATTCAGTGAGCCGTATCTGATGAGTTTCAGAATATAATTAAACCGCACCGCAGGAGGTTCATGCCTATTCAGAAAATATTTTTTTTTTGCACAAAGGAGTTCGTGAAGATGTGGTGTTGGTCACTAACATCTGCGAGGAAGTTGGTTAGCCAAACATTTGCAATGAATTGGACACTCTTGATGGAACCTGGCCTCGTCCATGAAGGCATTGTGTGGCCATTTGCACGGCCGCACCTCTGTCGTTCTCGGAGTGTTGAGGTTACTGTCCGATGATTACCCAATGACTCCCTTAGCACTCTTTTTGGAGGAATACTTCAGGAAGATATTCATCTTTTTCTATGAACAAAATTCTGAAATTCTTGGGTCACAAAATTTTGTCACCAAAACTTCGCAAGATTGATAGCAACTACTCATATGGATGCCTAGAGGCCATATCAAGCATTCAAACTACTTGGAACTCAAAGAATTCAACATGCAAGCTCATTTATGATACGTCTCCAACGTATCTATAATTTTTGATTGTTCCATGCTATTATATTAGCCATATAGGATGTTCTATATGCATTTATATGCTATTTTATATCATTTTTGGGACTAACCTATTAACCTAGAGCCAAGTGCCAGTTTCTGTTTTTTCCTTGTTTTTGAGTATCGCAGAAAAGGAAAACCAAACGGAGTCCAATTGACCTGAAATTTCACGGAGATTATTTTTGGACCAGAAGAAGCCCACGGAGTATCCGAGATGGACCAGAAGAGTCTCGAGGCACCCACGAGGGTGGGGGGCGCGCCCCCTACCTCGTGGCTGCCTCGGAGACCCCCCTTGACTTGTTCCCGACGCCAAAAATCCCTATAAATATAGAAACCCTCGAAAAGAAACCTAGATCGGGAGTTCCGCCGCCGCAAGCCTCTGTAGCCACCAAAAACCAATCGGGACCCTGTTCCGGCACCCTGCCGGAGGGGGGATCCCTCACCGGTGGCCATCTTCATCATCCCGGCGCTCTCCATGACGAGGATGGAGTAGTTCACCCTCGGGGCTGAGGGTATGTACCAGTAGCTATGTGTTTGATCTCTCTCTCTCTCTCTCTCTCTCTCGTGTTCTTGATTTGGCACGATCTTGATGTATCGCGAGCTTTGCTATTATAGTTGGATCTTATGATGTTTCTCCCCCTCTACTCTCTTGTAATGGATTGAGTTTTCCCTTTGAAGTTATCTTATCGGATTGAGACTTTAAGGATTTGAGAACACTTGATGTATGTCTTGCATGTGCTTATCTGTGGTGACAATGGGATATTCACGTGATCCACTTGATGTATGTTTTGGTGATCAACTTGCGGGTTCAGTGACCTTGTGAACTTATGCATAGGGGTTGGCACACGTTTTCGTCTTGACTCTCCGGTAGAAACTTTGGGGCACTCTTTGAAGTTCTTTGTGTTGGTTGAATAGGTGAATCTGAGATTGTGTGATGCATATCGTATAATCATACCCGCGGATACTTGAGGTGACATTGGAGTATCTAGGTGACATTAGGGATTTGGTTGATTTGTGTCTTAAGGTGTTATTCTAGTACAAACTCTTGAATAGGTCGATCAGAAAGAATAACTTTGAGGTGGTTTCGTACCCTACAATAATCTCTTCGTTTGTTCTCCGCTATTACTGACTTTGGAGTGACTCTTTGTTGCATGCTGAGGGATTGTTATATGATCTAATTATGTTATTATTGTTGAGAGAACTTGCACTAGCGAAAGTATGAACCCTAGGCCTTGTTTCCTAGCATTGCAATACCGTTTGTGCTCACTTTTATCATTAGTTACCTTGCCGTTTTTATATTTTCAGATTACAAAAACCTATATCTACCATCCATATTGCACTTGTATCACCATCTCTTCGCCGAACTAGTGCACCTATACAATTTACCATTGTTTTGGGTGTGTTGGGGACACAAGAGACTCTTTGTTATTTGGTTGCAGGGTTGTTTGAGAGATACCATCTTCATCCTATGCCTCCCACGGATTGATAAACCTTAGGTCATCCACTTGAGGGAACTTTGCTACTGTCCTACAAACCTCTGCACTTGGAGGCCCATCAACGTCTACAAGAAGAAGGTTGTGCAGTAGACATCAATTACAGCAGCACCAAAAGTAGCTAATTACTCAAAATATAAATCACTAGAACAAAAACTAATTAGAGCAATGGAGGAGTCACATACCAAGTAGCAATGCCCCAAAACAATTTCAGAAATCGAGCTTCGAGCAAAGAGATCGAAATCCGCGGGTTTGGGAGCAAGAACACGAGATAAAGAGCTAGTGTGATTGTTTTCTGGAGGTAGGCGGTGAAGTTAGCTAAAGGGATAAGTGAGGGGGACCTCGTGGGGCCCACTACCCACCAGGGAGCGCCTAGGGTAGCTGGCGCGCCCTGGTGCCTAGTGGGCACCAGGGGCACCCCCCTATGACGTTATTTGCATCACAAATTCTTATATAATCAAAACAAATTGTGTCAAAATTTCAGGTCATCCTGAGCACTTATATTTTTGGCCACTTTTTATTGCACAGAAAATTCAGAAAACTGGATAAACATGGCATTTTATTTTACTCAACTAAGAATAACTGAAAACAAAAAGTAAGGGCAGAAGGTTGTGCTTACTAAATTCATCGACCACACGCCTCTCGAAAATAATCCATTAATAAGGTTGATCAAGTCTTATTAACAATCACTTCCTATTAGCATGAACCCGAAGAACTTTCAAAAAACACTAAGTTACCTGAACGGGAATATGCATATCCCAAAAAATAAGTATTTCATATTTCTTTTTGGCTATAGGTAAAGGGAGTTGAAAACTTCCAATAGTAATTGTCGGAAATTTTTCAATAAGATTAATACCATTCACTTGAAATTGTTTCTTTGGGAAATGCACCATATGCTCATTACCGTTGATATGAAAAGTGACTTTGCTTTTATTGCAATCAATAGTAGCCCCTGCAGTATTCAAAAAGGGTCTACCAAGGATAATTGACATGTTGTCATCCTCGGGCATCTCAAGTAGAACAAAGTCTGTTAAGATAGTAACATTTGCAACAACAACGGGCATATCCTCACAAATACCTATAGGTATGGCAGTTGATTTGTCAGCCATTTGCAATGATATCTCAGTAGGTGTGAGTTTATTCAGATCAAGTCTGTTATATAAAGAGAAAGGCATAACACTAACACTAGCTCCTAAATCACATAAAGCAGTTTTGACATAATTTCTTTTAATAGAGCATGGTATAGTTGGTATTCCTGGATCTCCAAGTTCCTTAGCTACTCCATCCTTAAAAGAATAATTAGCAAGCATGGTGGAGATTTCAGTCGCAGGTATTTTTCTTTTATTAGTGACAATATATTTCATGTATTTAGCGTAAGGAGCCATCTTTAAAATATCAGTCAAATGAGTACGCAAAAAGATTGGCCTAAGCATTTCAGCAAAGCGTTCAAATTCTTCATCATCCTTTTTCTTAGATGGTTTAGGTGGAAATGGCATGGGTTTCTGAACCCACGGTTTTCTTTCTTTACCATGTTCTCTAGCAACAAAGTCTCTTTTATCATAGCATTTATTTTTAGGAGGTGTGTTATCAAGATCAATAACAGGTTCTATTTCAACATCATTATCTGGTTCTTTATCATATTCTGGTTTAGCATCTACATGAACATAATCATTTTCATTTTCATTATCACTAGGTGAATGTTCATTACCAGATTGAGTTGCAGCATCAGAAATAGAAACATCATTGTTATCTTCAGAAGGTTTTTCTATCTCAGATTCACTAGAAGTATGCAAAGTCCTATCATTTTTCTTTTTCTTTTTCCTTTTAGATGGACTAGTGCATCCGTACTAATTCTTTGAGAGTCTTGTTCAATTCTTGTAGGGTGGCCTTCAGGATAAAGTGGTTCCTGAGTCATTGTGCCTCCTCTAGTCATTACTCTAACAACATGATCATTCATATTATTATTCATTTCATTGATTAACTCACTTTGAGATTTAGCAACTTGTTCTAACTGAGTTTGAACCACAGAGGCATGTTTTCCTACTCCTCTAACATCATTAGTGATTCTAAATAATAAGTCACTCAAGCGAGCAATCATATCATAATTTTGTTGTAAGTGTTTCATAACATAGGCATTGAAGTGATCTTGTTTCATGATACAATTGTCAAATCCATATAAGCATTGACTAGGAGGTTTATTATGCGGGATATCACCTTCATCAAACTTTAAAAGAGAATTTCCCTCTACCACCTGTGGTGGTCTGTTAAGACCATGTATGTCTTCAATAGGTGGTAAATTCTTATCACCTCCAGCTTTAATACATTTTTCCTTCATGCATTTCTTTGCTTCTTGCATATCTTCAGGACTGAGAAATAATATACCCCTCTTCTTCGGAGTGGGTTTAGGCGGTGGTTCAGGAAGTGTCCAATCATAATAGTTCTTCCATATATTATTCAATAGTTCCTCAGCTTGTTCAACAGTTCGTTCCCTGAAAACGCAACCATCACAACTATCTAGGAAGTCCCTAGAAGCATCGGTTAGTCCATTATATAAGATATCAAGTATTTCATTTTTCTTAAGAGGATGCTCAGGCAAAGCATTAAGTAATTGGAGAAGCCTCCCTCAAGCTTGTGGGAGACTCTCTTCTTCACTTTGCACAAAGTTATATATTTCCTGTAAGGTAGCTTGTTTCTTATGAGCAGGAAAATATTTTTCAAAGAAGTAATAAATCATATTCCAGGGACTACGCACAAAACCAGGAGCAAGAGTATTGTACCATATCTTAGCATCACCCTTTAAAGATATTGGAAACAACTTAAGAGTGTAATAGTAGCGAATTTTCTCATGATGAGCAAAAAGGGTGGCTATATCATTTAATTTAGTAAGATGTGTCACAACAGTTTCGGTTTCATAGCCATGGAAAGGATCAGATTCAACCAAAGTAATTAACTATGGGTCGAAAGAGAATTCATAATCCTTATCAGTAATAAAGATAGGTGAAGTATCAAACTTAGGATCACATTTCATTCTAGAATTCAAAGATTTTTCTTTCAACTTGCATAATAATTTCTTAAGATCATCTCTATCCTTACAAGCAAGAAAATCCCTAACAACCTCTTCATCCATAACATAACCCTCATGTATCTTAGGAAATTCAAATCTAGGAGAGCTAGGTCTAATAGGTGTTTCATAATCTCAGTTTCAAAGACATCATCAACTTCAGTAATTTCATTAGTTTCAGCATTCTCAATATCTTTAGCTCTAGCAAGTGGTTCATCAAGAAATTCACCTAGTGGAACAGTCTTATCAAGCAAGGTACTAGCACCACCACAAGCATCATTCATAGCAGAAGTAGCAATCATCAATAACTTGCGACATATCAGAATTAATAGTAGGTGGTGGTGTTGCAAGTCTATTCAAAACAAAGGTGAATCAAGTGCAGAGCTAGATGGCAATTCCTTACCCCCCCTCGTCTTAGAGGGAACGATCTTGGTTTTGGTATCTTTCAGATTCTTCATAGTGATCAATAGATATAAATCCCAAGTGACTTAACAAATATAGCTGAAATCATGGCACTCAGGCCCTACTGACAAGCATTAGGCATAGCAAAGTCATAGCAACATCAATCTCAGAACATAGTGGATACTAGGGATCAAGCCCTAACAAAACTAACTCGATTACATGATGAATCTCATCCAACTCCTCACTGACCAGCGAGCCTACAGAGGAATTACTCACTCCCGACGATGAGCATCATGAAATTGGTGATGGTGGATAGTTGACATTGCCGAAGACCGAAGACCCCCCTCTTTGAAGCCCCGAATAGGCTCCAGATCTGGCCTCCCGATGAAGAATAGGAGGTGGCGGAGGCTCCGTATCGTAAAACGCGATGAAACTTCCTCTCCTATTTTTTCTGGAAAAATAGGATTTTATAGCATCGGAAATAGGGTCAGCGGAGCCTCGTGGTACCCACTACCCACCAAGGCGTGCTAGAGGGGGGTGGCTCTCCCTGGTTCCTAGTGGGCACCTGCCCCCCCTCCAGCGGGTCTTGGTTCCAATATTTTTATTTATTCCAAAATAATTCTCCAAAAAGTTTCATTTGATCCCGAGAACTTTTATTTCTGCACAAAACAACACCATGGTAGTTCTGCTGAAAACATCGTCAGTCCGGGTTAGTTTCATTCAAATAATGCAAATTATAGTCCAAAACAAGAGGAAAAGCGTTAGGAAAAGTAGATACAATGGAGACGTATCAACTCCCCCAAGCTTAACCCATTGCTTGTCCTCAAGCAATTTAATTGACAACTGAAAGTGTTAAAGAAAAAACTTTTACGAACTCTTTTATTCATGTTTCCGTATATATTCTTAAATAGCATCCAGGTTTTCTGCAAAGATCATGGCTAACCATGCAAGCAGTAACTCCTAGAAATTATATTAACTCATATCAGTGGCATAATCAACTAGCGAGCAATAATAAAATATTTCAAATGCCAACACTTTGTCAAAACAATCATAATATGACAATAATGGTATCTCGCTAGCCCTTTCTGAGACCGCAAAACATAAATGCAGAGCACCTCCAAAGTTCAAGCAGCGACTAACATTGTAATTCATGGTAGAAGAGATCCAGTCATGATGCATTCAACATTAACTATACACAATGCATGAGGATGACAATAGTGCTCTCAGGGCTGGCGATTGTTTGAGAAGGTGATGACTCAACATAAAAGTAAAATAACATAAAATTAAGTAGATAGGCCCTTCGCAGAGGGAAGCGGGGATTTGAAGCGGTGCCAGAGCACGAAGCTTAAATCAGAGATAAATATAATTTTGGGAGGCATACCCTTCTAGTCAATGTTACAACCAAGAGTTTTCAATATCTTCCATGCTAAACACATTAGCGGCGGTTACCAAGCGATAAAATTAAACTTTACTCCCCCTCCACCATAAAACACATGCCATGGCTAGCCGAATCCACGGGTGCCTTCCATACCAACAACAATCCGGGGGAGTTTTGTTTAATTATTTGTATTTTTTTATTTCGGGACTGGGCATTCCTATTACCAGCCCCTCTCGTGCAAGGACGAGTGAATAAACACTATCATGAGAATAACCCGCTTAGCATGGAAGATACTGGCCACCCCCTGTCGCTCCATGAGCGGTACAAACAAATGTTCATTTGAAATTTTAGAGGTGGCACATGCAAATTTACTTGTAATGGTAGGGTAATATCGCATATAGGTAGATATAGTGGACTCATCTAGAATGACTTTGGTTTAAGGAATTTGATGCACAAGAAGTATTCCCGCTTAGTACAGGCGAAGGCTAGCAAATAGGTTGGGAAGCGGCCATCTAGAGAGCGAAAACGGCCATGAGCATGCACTATGAATAATTAACATTGAGTACTAGCATGAGTAGGATATAAACACCATCAACATAAATATCGTAGAGTCTATGTTGGTTTTGATTCAACTACATTTGTGAACATGTGCCAAGTCAAGCCACTTGAAACATTCAGAGGAGGATACCATATCATCATACTACATCACAATCATTTTAATGCATGTTGACACTCAAGATAAATCATTATCCACTCCTAGCTACTTAAGCATGACATGAGCAACTATAATCTATAATTGTCATTGCAAACATGTTTAATCATAATATGCTGAATCGTGGATACTGAGTTAAATATATTTACAAAAAAATGAGTTGAGTTCATACCCACTTTTCCCTACCACAGTCACTTCATCAAATATCGTCATTATTGCCTTTCACTTGCACGACCAAATGATATGAAAATAATAATAGTACAAGAGTGCCGTGGACTAAGCTGGAATCTGTAAAAAAAATATTCAGAGGAGAAGGAAAAATAATATGGGCTCTATGATAGATCAATAATAATGCATATGAGAGCCACTCAACATTTTCATCGTGGTCTTCTCCTTGGTATGGCTCAACAAAAATGAAAAGAACTTCAGAGAAACACACTGAAATATTTTTGGAGTTTTTAGTTTTTCTTGAAAGAAGCAAATAAAAGAAAGGAAAACAAAAACGAGAAAAACTACTTACACGGGAAAGCTCCCAACAAGAAAAAGAAGAAGTGAGAATTATTTTTGGGGTTTCTTTTAATACTACAACTAATTAAACTAGAAAGAAAAACCGAAAAGAAGGAAGACATATTTTTGGATTTTCTCAATGTTTTTCAAACATGCAAGAAGAAAGCGAGAAAATAAATCTAGCATGGATAATACAATGGAAAAAGTTTGAACACAGACAACTGGAATGAAGTGTGTGGACATGAATATAATGTCGATGGAAATACGCACTCCCCCAAGCTTAGGCTTTTGTCCTAGCTTGGTAATCACCATCCGCGTCTGGATAATAGTCAGAGTGATAACTCACGGAGGTTCTCGGTGTAGTCTCCTCAGCCCGTCGAGCAGCCTCGACCGCCGTGTTGTACTCGCGTGCCTCGCTCTCATAGGTGTAGTATCCTCCTTTGTCTTGGTAATCAAAGAGAGCAGGTGCAGGCAAAATAACCGATACACTATTTTTTATTGAACATCAAGTTGTAATTATAGTTCGTGGTTGTAGCCTTAATGAACTTTTGACGCTTGATGGCCTCAAAGTCTACGTACTGAGTAGGTAAGATAGGATTGATACGTCTCCAACGTATCTATAATTTTTTATTGCTCCATGCTATATTATCTTCTGTTTTGGACATTATTGGGCTTTATTATTCACTTTTATATAGTATTTTTGGGACTAACCTATTAACCGGAGGCCCAGCCCAGAATTGTTGTTTTTTTTGCCTATTTTAGAGTTTCGCAGAAAAAGAATATCAAACGGAGTCCAAACGGAATGAAACCTTCGGGAACGTGATTTTTGGAACGAACATGATCCAGGAGACTTGGACCTTACGTCAAGAAACAAAGCAGGAAGCCACGAGGTAGGGGGCGCGCCTACTCCCCCAGGGCGCGCCCTCCACCCTCGTGGGCCCCATGTTGCTCCACCGACGTAGTCCTTCCTCCTATATATACCTACGTACCCCCAAACGATCAGATATGGAGCCAAAAACCTAATTCCACCGCCGCAACTTTCTGTATCCACGAGATCCCATCTTGGGGCCTGTTCCGGAGCTCCGCCGGAGGGGGCATCCATCATGGAGGGCTTCTACATCAACACCACAGCCCCTCCGATGAAGTGTGAGTAGTTTACCTCAGACCTTCGGGTCCATGGTTATTAGCTAGATGGCTTCTTCTCTCTTTTTGGATCTCAATACAATGTTCTCCCCCTCTCTCATGGAGATCTATTAGATGTAATCTTCTTTTTGCGGTGTGTTTGTTGAGACCGATGAATTGTGGGTTTATGATCAAGTTTATCTATGAACAATATTTGAATCTTCTAAATTCTTTTATGTATGATTGGTTATCTTTGCAAGTCTCTTTGAATTATCAGTTTGGTTTGGCCTACTAGATTGATCTTTCTTGCAATGGGAGAAGTGCTTAGGCTTGGGTTCAATCCTGCGGTGTCCTTTCCCAGTGACAGTAGGGGCAGCAAGGCACGTATAGTATTGTTGCCATCGAGGATAACAAGATGTTTTTTTATCATATTGCATGAATTTATCCCTCTACATCATGTCATCTTGCTTAAGGCGTTACTATGTTCTTATGAACTTAATACTCTAGATGCATGCTGGATAATGGTCGATGTGTGGAGTAATAGTAGTAGATGCAGGCAGGAGTCGGTCTACTTGTCTCGGACGTGATGCCTATATACATGATCATACCTAGATATTCTCATAACTATGCTCAATTTCGTCAATTGCTCAACAGTAATTTGTTCACCCACCGTAAAATACTTATGCTCTTGAGAGAAGCCACTAGTGAAACCTATGGCCCCCGGGTCTATCTTCCATCATATTAATCTTCCAACACTTAGTTATTTTCCGTTGCTTTTATTTTACTTTGCATCTTTATCACAAAAATACCAAAAATATTATCTTATCATATCTATCAGATCTCACTCTCGTAAGTGACCGTGTAGGGATTGACAACTCCTTATCGCGTTGGTTGCGAGGATTTATTTGTTTTGTGACTCACGCGTAGCCTCCTACTGGATTGATACCTTGGTTCTCAAAAACTGAGGGAAAAACTTACGCTACTTTGCTGCATCACCCTTTCCTCTTCAAGGGAAAACCAATGCAGTGCTCAAGAGGTAGCAAGAAGGATTTCTGGCGCCGTTGCCGGGGAGGTCTACGCAAAGTCAACATACCAAGTACCCATCACAAACCCTTATCTCCCGCATTACATTATTTGCCATTTGCCTCTCGTTTTCCTCTCCCCCACTTCACCCTTGCCATTTTATTCGCCCTCTCTTTTTCGTTCGCCTCTTTTTCGCTTTCTTTTTGTTTGCTCGTGTGTTGGATTGCTTGCTTGTCACGATGGCTCAAGATAATACCAAATTATGTGAATTTACCAATACCAATAATAATGATTTCCTTAGCACTCCGATTGCTCCTCTTACCGATACTGAATCTTGTGAAATCAATGTTGCTTTGTTGAATCTTGTTATGAAAGATCAATTCGCCGGCCTTCCTAGTGAAGATGCCGCTACTCATCTAAATATCTTCATTGATTTATGTGATATGCAGAAGAAGAAAGATGTTGACAATGATATTGTTAAATTGAAGCTATTTCCTTTTTCGCTTAGAGATCGTGCTAAAGCTTGGTTTTCGTCTTTGCCTAAAAATAGTATTGATTCTTGGAATAAGTGCAAAGATGCTTTTATCTCTAAGTATTTTCCTCCCACTAAGATTATCTCCCTTAGAAATGATATTATGAATTTTAAGCAACTTGATCATGAACATGTTGCACAAGCTTGGGAGAGGATGAAATTAATGATACGTAATTGCCCTACACATGGTTTGAATTTGTGGATGATTATACAAAATTTCTATGCCGGATTGAATTTTGCTTCTAGAAATCTTTTAGATTCGGCCGCGGGAGGCACTTTTATGGAAATCACTTTAGGAGAAGCTACTAAACTCCTAGATAATATTATGGTTAATTATTCTCAATGGCACACTGAAAGATCTACTAATAAAAAGGTGCATGCGATAGAAGAAATTAATGTTTTGAGTGGAAAGAAGGATGAACTTATGAAATTATTTGCTACTAAGAGTGTTTCTTCTGATCCTAATGATATTCCTTTGTCTACTTTGATTGAGAATAATAATTAATGTATGGATGTGAATTTTGTTGGTAGGAATAATTTTGGTAACAACGCGTATAGAGGAAACTTTAATCCTAGGCCTTATCCTAGCAATTCCTCTAATAATTATGGTAATTCCTACAACAATTCTTATGGAAACTTTAATAAGATGCCCTATGAATTTGAGACTAGTGTTAAGGAATTTATGAATTCGCAAAAGAATTTCAATGCCTTGCTTGAAGAAAAGTTGCTTAAAGTTGATGAATTGGCTAGGAACGTTGATAGAATTTCTCTTGATGTTGATTCTTTGAAACTTAGATCTATTCCTCCTAAGCATGATATCAATGAGTCTCTCAAAGTCATGAGAATTTCCATTGATGAGTGCAAAGAAAGAACCGCTAGGATGCGTGCTAAGAAAGATTGCTTTATAAAAGCGTGTTCTTCTAATTTCTACGAAAACAAAGATGAAGATCTAAAAGTTATTGATGTGTCCCCTATTAAATCCTTGTTTTGCAATATGAATATTTATAATGATGGGACTGAATATGATCCACCCTTACCTAGAAGGCGTTCCAAAAATTCGGAGTTTTTAGATCTTGATGCTAAAATTGATAAAAGTGGGATTTAAGAAATCAAAACATTAGATTTTAATAAACCCACTATTTTGGATTTCAAGGAATTTAATTATGATAATTGCTCTTTGCTAGATTGTATTTCCTTGTTGCAATCCGTGAGAAATTCTCCTCATGCTTATAGTCAAAATAAAGCTTTTACCAAACATATCGTTGATGCTTTGATGCAATCTTATGAAGAAAAACCTGAGTTGGAAGTTTCTATCCCTAGAAAACTTTATGATGAGTGGGAACCTACTATTAAAATTAGAATTAAAGATCATGAATGCTATGCTTTGTGTGATTTGGGTGCTAGTGTTTCCACGATCCCAAAAACTTTGTGCGATTTGCTAGGTTTCCGTGATTTTGATGATTGCTCTTTAAACTTGCACCTTGCGGATTCCACTATTAAGAAACCTATGGGAAGAATTAATGATGCTCTTATTGTTGCAAATAGGAACTATGTGCCCATTGATTTTATCGTTCTTGACATAGATTGCAATCCTTCATGTCCTATTATTCTTGGTAGACCTTTCCTTAGAACGATTGGTGCAATTATTGATATGAAGGAAGGGAATATTAGATTCCAATTTCCATTAAAGAAAGGCATGTAACACTTCCCTAGGAAGAAAATAAAATTACCATATGAATCTATTATGAGAGCCACTTATGGATTGCCTACCAAAGATGGCAATACCTAGATCTATCTTTGCTATTATGCCTAGCTAGGGGCGTTAAACGATAGCGCTTGTTGGGAGGCAACCCAATTTTATTTTTAGTTTTTTTGCTTTTTACTTCTGTTTAGGAATAAATATTTGATCTAGCCTCTGGTTAGATGTGTTTTTATGTTTTAATTAGTGTTTGTGCCAAGTTAAACCTATATGATCTTCTTGGATGATAGTTATTTGATCTTGCTGTAAATTCCAGAAACTTTCTGTTCACGAAAATAATTGTTAAAAATCACCAGAACGTGATAAAATATTGATTCCAATTTCTGCTGATCAATAAACAAATTTTCTAGGTCTTCCTATTTTGGATGAGTTTTTGGAGTTCCAGAAGTTTGCGTTAGTTATAGATTACTACAGACTGTTCTGTTTTTGACAGATTCTGTTTTTCGTGTGTTGTTTGCTTATTTTGATGAATCTATGGCTAGTAAAATAGTTTATAAACCATAGAGAAGTTGGAATACAGTAGGTTTAACACCAATATAAATAAATAATGAGTTCATTACAGTACCTTGAAGTGGTCTTTTGTTTTCTTTCGCTAACGGAGCTCACGAGATTTTCTGTTAAGTTTTGTGTTGTGAAGTTTTCAAGTTTTGGGTGAAAGATTTGATGGATTATGGAACAAGGAGTGGCAAGAGCCTAAGCTTGGGGATTCCCATGGAACCCCCAAGATAATCTAAGGACACCAAAAAGCCAAAGCTTGGGGATGCCCCGGAAGGCATCCCCTCTTTCGTCTACTTCCATCGGTAATTTACTTGGAGCTATATTTTTATTCACCACATGATATGTGTTTTGCTTGGAGCGTCTTGTATGATTTGATTCTTTGCTTTTTAGTTTACCACAATCATCCTTTCTGTACACACCTTTTGAGAGAGTCACACATGATTCGGAAATTATTAGAATACTCTATGTGCTTCGCTTATATCTTTTGAGTTATATAGTTTTTGCTCTAGTACTTCACTTATATCTTTTAGAGCACGGTGGTGGTTTTGTTTTATAAAAACTATTGATCTCTCATGCTTCACTTAGATTTTTTTGAGAGTCTTAAATAGCATGGTAATTTGCTTAAATAATCCTATGCTTGGTATTCAAGAATAGTAAAAAAAATCTTATGAGTGTGTTGAATACTATGAGAAGTTTGATACTTGATAATTGTTTTGAGATATGGAGGTAGTAATATTAGAGTCATGTTAGTTGGGTAGTTGTGAATTTGAGAAATACTTGTGTTAAAGTTTGTGACTCCCGTAGCATGCACGTATGGTGAACCGTTATGTGATGAAGTCGGAGCATAATTTATTTATTGATTGTCTTCCTTATGAGTGGCGGTCGGGGACGAGCGATGGTCTTTTCCTACCAATCTATCCCCCTAGGAGCATGCGCGTAATACTTTGCTTTGATAACTTGTAGATTTTTGCAATAAGTATATGAGTTCTTTATGACTAATGTTGAGTCCATGGATTATACGCACTTTCTTCCTTCCACCATTGCTAGCCTCTCTAATACCGCGCACTTTTCGCCGGTATCATACACCCACCATATACCTTCCTCAAAACAGCCACCATACCTACCTATCATGGCATTTCCATAGCCATTCCGAGATATATTGCCATGCAACTTACCACCGTTCCGTTTATGTTGACACGCTCCATCATTGTCATATTGCTTTGCATGATCATGTAGTTGACATTGTATTTGTGGCGAAGCCACCGTTAATAATTCTTTCATACATGTCATTCTTGATTCATTGCATATCCCCGTACACCGCCGGAGGCATTCATATAGAGTCATATCTTGTTCTAAGTATTGAGTTGTCATTGTTGAGTTGTAAGAAAATAAAAGTGTGATGATCATCATTTTTAGAGCATTGTCCCAAGTGAGGAAAGGATGATGGAGACTATGATTCCCCCACAAGTCGGGGTGAGACTCCGGACTAAAAAAAGAGAGGCCATAAAAAAAGAGAAAAGGCCCAAATAAAAAAAATGAGAGAAAAAGAGAGAAGGGACAATGTTACTATCCTTTTACCACACTTGTGCTTCAAAGTAGCACCATGATCTTCATGATAGAGAGTCTCTCGTTTTGTCACTTTCATATACTAGTGGGAAATTTCATTATAGAACTTGGCTTGTATATTCCAATGATGGGCTTCCTCAAAATGCCCTAGGTCTTTGTGAGCAAGCGAGTTGGATGCACACCCACTTAGTTTCTTGTTGAGCTTTCATATACTTATAGCTCTAGTGCACCTGTTGCATGGCAATCCCTACTTACTCACATTGATATCTATTGATGGGCATCTCCATAGCCCGTTGATACGCCTAGTTGATGTGAGACTATCTTCTCCTTTTTTTGTCTTCTCCACAGCCACCATTCTATTCCACATATAGTGCTATGTCCATGGCTCACGCTCATGTATTGCATGAAGATTGAAAAAGTTTGAGAATGTCAAAAGTATGAAACAATTGATTGGCTTGTCATCGGGGTTGTGCATGATTTAAATATTTTGTGTGGTGAAGATAGAGCATAGCCAGACTATATGATTTTGTAGGGATAACTTTCTTTGGCCATGTTATTTTGAGAGGACATAATTGCTTAGTTAGTATGCTTGAAGTATTATTATTTTTATGTCAATATGAACTTTTATCTTGAATCTTTCGGATCTGAATATTCATACCACAATTAAGAAGAATTACATTGAAAATATGCCAAGTAGCACTCTGCATCAAAAATTCTGTTTTTATCATTTACCTACTCAAGGACGAGCAGGAATTAAGCTTGGGGATGCTTGATACGTCTCCAACGTATCTATAATTTTTGATTGCTCCATGCTATATTATCTTCTGTTTTGGACATTATTGGGCTTTATTATTCACTTTTATATTATTTTTGGGACTAACCTATTAACCGGAGGCCCAGCCCAGAATTGTTGTTTTTTTGCCTATTTCAGAGTTTCACAGAAAAAGAATATCAAACGGAGTCCAAACGGAATGAAACCTTCGGGAACGTGATTTTTAGAACGAACATGATCCAGGAGACTTGGACGCTACGTCAAGAAACAAAGCAGGAAGCCACGAGGTAGGGGGGCGCGCCTACCCCCCCAGGGCGCGCCCTCCATCCTTGTGGGCCCCACGTTGCTCCACCGACGTACTCCTTCCTCCTATATATACCTACGTACCCCCAAACGATCAGATACGGAGCCAAAAACCTAATTCCACCACCGCAACTTTCTGTATCCACGAGATCCCATCTTGGGGCCTGTTCCGGAGCTCCACCGGAGGGGCATCCATCACGGAGGGATTCTACATCAACACCACAGCCCCTCCGATGAAGTGTGAGTAGTTTAGCTCAGACCTTCGGGTCCATAGTTATTAGCTAGATGGCTTGTTTTCTCTTTTTGGATCTCAATACAATGTTCTCCCCCTCTCTCGTGGAGATCTATTAGATGTAATCTTCTTTTTGCGGTGTGTTTGTTGAGACCGATGAATTGTGGGTTTATGATCAAGTTTATCTATGAACAATATTTGAATCTTCTGAATTCTTTTATGTATGATTGGTTATCTTTGCAAGTCTCTTCGAATTATCAGTTTGGTTTGGCCTACTAGATTGATCTTTCTTGCAATGGGAGAAGTGCTTAGCTTTGGGTTCAATCTTGCGGTGTCCTTTCCCAGTGACAGTAGGGGCAGCAAGGCACGTATAGTATTGTTGCCATCGAGGATAACAAGATGGTTTTTTTATCATATTGCATGAATTTATCCCTCTACATCATGTCATCTTGCTTAAGGCGTTACTCTGTTCTTATGAACTTAATACTCTAGATGCATGCTGGATAGCGGTCGATGTGTTGAGTAATAGTAGTAGATGCAGGCAGGAGTCGGTCTACTTGTCTCGGACGTGATGCCTATATACATGATCATACCTAGATATTCTCATAACTATGCTCAATTCTGTCAATTGCTCAACAGTAATTTGTTCACCCACCGTAAAATACTTATGCTCTTGAGAGAAGCCACTAGTGAAACCTATGGCCCGCGGGTCTATCTTCCATCATATTAATGTTCCAACACTTAGTTATTTTCCGTTGCTTTTATTTTACTTAGCATCTTTATCACAAAAATACCAAAAATATTATCTTATCATATCTATCAGATCTCACTCTCGTATGTGACCGTGTAGGGATTGACAACCCCTTATCGCGTTGGTTGCGAGGATTTATTTGTTTTGTGTAGGTGCGAGGGACTCGCGCGTAGCCTCCTACTGGATTGATACCTTGGTTCTAAAAAACTGAGGGAAATACTTACGCTACTTTGCTACATCACCCTTTCCTCTTCAAGGGAAAACAAACGCAGTGGTCAAGAGGTAGCAAGGATCATTGGGCCAAGGCGACACACCCAGCTCCCTAGCTATACGAGCGGCATAAATCCCGCCATAAAAATGACCACTATCAGCATTGCGTTGCAACCTCCGTGCGACGATCGCTCCAAGATTATAGCATTTTATTCCTGTCAGAGCAGTGTGTATGAGGCTCAAGTGAGGAGCACAAAGTGTGCTGCAATCTAGCTTGCCCACGATACATTTGCCATTAAAGAGTGCAAAGTAATGAATTGATGGAAAATGTAAACTTTTTATTCTAGCTTGTGTCACTCCTGTGTCCTCACCATAACAGAGGCTAGTTAAAAACGACTCATAATCAGACTTTGGTGGTTCATCAAGCGAACCCCAATATGGAATTTTGCAAGCAACATAGAACTCTTCTAGAAGCAATATAGGCTAAATGAAACTCTAGAATCACGAGAATGATATTTAAATTTCTTAGTGAACGTCTATGTGAGGTTGAGATGCCGAGTGCACTTATTTGCGAGGAAGGGAGCGAGCTTGGTGTTGTGAACATAGTGCTCAAATTCTTCCTTGATACCTGCACCTAACATGAACTCGTCACACGGCCATAGGCATGATTTGGTATCGGCGTCCCGTGTCGAGCTTGCACTTGGCTCAACATAAGACTGTCGTATCGAGCTCCCACTCGATGATGCCTCCGAGGACCTCCTCCTCGAAGAACTCCTAAAGAGATGCATTTTTATTTGCAAACAATTTTTGAAAAACAACAACCCACTAAATTTTGTTAACAAAACTTCGCAAGATTGATATCAACTACTCATATTTATGTCTAGAGGCCAAATCAAGCATTCAAACTAGTCGGAACTAATAGAATTCAACATGCAAGATCATTTACAACAGCACCAATAGTAGATAAATACTCAAGATATAAACCACAAGTGCAAAAACTAATTGGAGCAATGGAGGAGTCACATACCAAGTAGCAATCCCCCAAAACAGTTCTGAAAACGGAGCTTCGAGCAAAGAGATCGAAATCTGTAGATTTGAGAGCAAGAACGAGAGAGAGAGAGAGAGAGAGAGACCTGGAATGAATTTTTCCTGGAGGTAGAAGATGACATGGGCTAAAGGGATAAGTGAGGGGGGCCATGTGGGGCCCACTACCCACCAAGGCGCGCCTGGGGTATTTGACATGCACTGGTATCTTGTGGGCACCAGGGGCACCCCCGTGTGATGTTATTTGTATCAAAATTTCTTAAATATTCAGAAAAAAGGTGTAAAAAATTCAGGTCATTCTGATCACTTCTATTTTTGGCCTTTTTTTATTGCACGGGAAATTCACAAAACATGATCAACATGTCATTTTATTTTATTTAACTAAGAATAGCAGAAAACAAAAGGTAGGGACAGAAGGTTGTGCTTACTAAATTCATCGACCACACGCCTCTCGAAAATAATCCATTAATAAGGTTGATCAAGTCTTATTAACAACCACTTCCGATTAACATGAACCCTAAGAATCTCCGTAAAACACTAAGTTACCTCAATGGGATATGCATATCCCCAACAATAAGTATTTCATATTTTTTTGGTAGTAGGTAAAGGGAGTTGAAAACTTCCAATAGTATTTGTCGGAGATTTTTAAATAACATTAATACCCTTCACTTGAAATTATGTCTTTGGAAAATGCACCGTATGCTCATTACCATTGATATGAAAAGTGACTTTGCTTTTGTTGCAATCAATAACAACCCCTGCAATTTTCAAAAAAGGTCTGCCAAGGATAATCAACATGTTGTTGTCCTCGGGCATCTCAAGTATAACAAAGTCAATTCATATAGTAACATTTGCAACAACAACGGGCACATCCTCATAAATACCGATAGGTATGGCAGTTGATTTGTCAGCCATTTGCATTGATATCTTAGTGGGTGTGAGTTTATTCAGATCAAGTCTTTTATATAAACAGAAAGGCAAAACACTAACACTTGCTCCAAAATAACATAAAGCAGTTTTGAGATAATTTCTTTTAATAGAGCATGGTGTAGTTGGTATTCCTGGATCTCCAAGTTTTTTAGGTACTCCACCCTTAAAAGAATAATTAGCAAGCATGGTGGAGATTTCAGCTTCAGGTATTTTTCTTTTGTTAGTGACAATATCTTTCTTGTACTTAGCATAAGGGGCCATCTTTAAAATATTAGTAAAACGAGTGCGCAAAAAGACTGGCCTAAGCATTTCAGCAAAGCGTTCAAATTCTTCATCATCCCTTTTATTAGATGGTTTATGTGGAAAGGGCATGGGTTTCTGAACCCATGGCTCTCTTTCTTTACCATGTTTTCTAGCAACAACGTCTCTTTTATCATATCGTTTCTTTTTAGGTTGTGGGTTTTCAAGATCAACAACAGGTTCAGTTTCAACATCATTATCTGGTTCTTTATCATTGTCTGGTTGAACATCTTCATGAACATCATCATTATCATTTTCATTATCACTGGGTAAATGTCCATTACCAGATTGAGTTTCAGCATCAGAGATAGAAACATCATTATTATTTTCAGAAGGTTTTTCTACCTCCAGTTCACTAGAAGTATGCAAAGTCCTATCATTTTTATTTTTTTCTTCCTTTTAGAAGGACTAGGTGCGTCAGTGTTAATTTTTTGAGAGTCTTGTTCAATTATTTTAGGGCGTCCCTCAGGATAAAGTGGTTCCTGAGTCATTTTGCCTCCTCTAGTTGCTACTCTAACAACATAATCATTTATATTATTGTTCATTTCACTAAGCAATTCTCTTTAAGATTTAGCAACTTGTTCTAACTGGGTTTGAACCATAGAGGCATCTTTTCCTACACCTCTAACATCATTTGTGATTCTGAATAACAAGTCACTGAAGCGAGCAATCATATCAGAATTTTGCTTTACTTGTTTCATAACATTAGCATTGAAGTGATCTTGTTTTCTAATGTAGTTGTCGAATTCATACAAGCATTGACTAGGATGTTTATTATAAGGGATATTACCTTCATCAAATTTCAAAAGATAATTTACCTCCACCACCTGTGGTGGTGTGTCAAGTCCATGTATTTCTTCAATATGGGGTAAAGTTTTAACATCTTCAACTGTAATACCTTTTTCCTTCATGCATTTCTTTGCTTCTTGCATATCTTCAGGACCGAGAAATAAGATACCCCTCTTTTTCGGAGTGGGTTTAGGCGGTGGTTCAGGAAGTGTCCAATCATCATAGTTCTTCCATATATTATTCAATAGTTCCTCAGCTTGTTCAACAGTTCGTTCCTTGAAAATGCAACCATCACAACTATCTAGGAAGTCCCTAGAAGCATCGGTTAGTCCATTATATAAGATATCAAGTATTTCATTTTTCTTAAGAGCATGCTCAGGCAAAGCATTAAGTAATTGGAGAAACCTCCCCCAAGCTTGTGGGAGACTCTCTTCTTCAATTTGCACAAAGTTATATATTTCCAATAAGGTAGCTTGTTTCTTATGAGGAGGAAAATATTTTTCAAAGAAGTAATAAATCATATCCCGGGGACTACGCACAAAACCAGGAGCAAGAGTATTGTACCATATCTTAGCGTCACCCTTTAACGAGAATGGAAATAACTTAAGAGTGTAATAGTAGCAAATTTTCTCATCATGCGCAAAAAGGGTGGCTATATCATTTAATTTAGTAAGATGTGCCACAACAGTTTCGGTTTCATAGCCATGGAAAGGATCAGCTTCAACCAAAGTAATTAACTGTGGGTCGACAGAGAATTCATAATCCTTATCAGTAATAAAGATAGGTGAAGTAGCAAACTTAGGATCACATTTCATAATAGAATTCAATGATTTTTCTTTCAACTTGCATAATAATTTCTTAAGATCATCTCTATCCTTACAAGCAAGAAAATCCCTAGCAACCTCTCCATCCATAACATAACCCTCAGGTCTCTTAGGCAACTCAAATATAGGAGAGCTAGGTCTAATAGGTGTTTCATAATCTCAGTTTCAAAGACTTCATCAGTTTCAGTGATCTCATCAGTTTCAGTATTCTCAATATCTTTAGCTCTAACAAGTTGTTCATAAAGAAATTCACCTAGTGGCACAGTCTTATCAAGCAAGGTACTAGCATTATCACAAGCATCATTCATCGCAGAAGTAGCAATCATCAATAACTTGCGACATATCAGAACTAATAGTAGGTGATGGTGTTGCAAGTCTATTCAAAACAGAAGGTGAATCAAGTGCAGAGCTAGATGGCAATTCCTTACCGCCCCTTGTCTTAGAGGGAATGATCTTGGTTCTGGTATCTTTCATATTCTTCATAGTGATCAATATATATAAATCCCAAGTGACTTAACAAATATAGCTATGCTCCCCAGCAACGGCGCCAGAAAAAGGTGTTGATAACCCACAAGTATAGGGGATCGCAACAGCCTGGGGTGGCTGGCGCGCCCTGGTGTCTTGTGGACACCAGGTGCACCCCCCTCGTGTGGTTATTTGTCTCAGAAATTCTTAAATATTCAGAAAAAATCATGTTAAAATTTCAGGTCATTCTCAACACTTTTATTTTTGACCACTTTTTTATTGGACGGAAAATTCAGAAAATAGGATTAACATGGCATTTTATTTTATTCAACTAAGAAAAACAAAAATCAAAAAGTAGGGACAGAAGGTTGTGTCTACTAAATTCATCGACCCCATGCCTCTCGAAAATAATCCATTGATAAGATTGATCAAGTCTTATTAACAACCACTTCCGATTAAGAATCTTCGTAAAACACTAAGTTACCTCAACGGGGATATGCATATCCCCAACAATAAGTGTTTCATATTTATTTTTGGTAGTAGGTAAAGGGACTTGAAAACTTCCAATAGTAATTGTCGGAGACTTTTCAATAACATTAATACCATTCACTTGAAATTGTTTCTTCAGAAAGTGCATCGTATGCTCATTACCATTGATATGAAAAGTCACTTTGCTTTTATTGCAACCAAGAACAGCCCCTGCAATATCCAAAAAGGGTCTACCAAGGATAATCGACATGTTGTCATCCTCGGGCATCTCAAGTATAACAAAGTGTGTTAGGATAGTAACATTTGCAACAACAACGGGCACATCCTCACAAGTACCGATTGGTATGGCATTTGATTTGTCAGCTATTTGCAATGATATCTCAGTAGGTGTGAGTTTATTCAAATAAAGTCTTTTATAAAGAGAGAAAGGCATAACACTAACACCAGCTCCCAAATCACATAAAGCAGTTTTGACATAATTTCTTTTAATAGAGCATGGTATAGTTGGTATTCCTGGATCTCCAAGTTTTTTAGGTACTCCATCCTTAAAATAATAACTAGCAAGCATGGTGGAGATTTCAGCTTCAGGTATTTCTCTTTTATTAGTGACAATTTCTTTCATGTATTTAGCGTAAGGGGACATTTTTAAAATATCAGTCAAACAGGTACGCAAAACGACTGGCCTAAGCATTTCAGCAAAGCGTTCAAATTCATCATCATCCTTTTTCTTAGTTGTTTAGGTGGAAAGCGCATGGCTTTATGAACCCATGCTTCTCTAGCTTTACCATGTTTTCTAGCAACAAAGTCTCTTCTATCATATCGTTTATTTTTAGGCTGTGGGTTATCAAGATCAATAACAGGTTCTATATCAACATCATTATCTGGTTCTTTATCATTGTCTGGTGAGTATCTTTATGAACATCATCATTATCATTTTCATTATCACCAGATGAATGTTCATTACCAGATTGAGTTTTAGCATCTGAGCTAGAGACACCATTATTATTTTCAGGAGGTTTTTCCATTTCAGGTTCACTAGAGGTATGCAAAGTCCTATCATTTTTATTTTTCTTGTTTCCTTTTAGAAGGACTAGGTGCATCATTATTAATTCTTTGAGAGCCTTGTTCAATTCTTTTAGGGTGTCCCTCAGGATAAAGTGGTTCCTGAGTCATTTTACCTCCTCTACTTGCTACTCTAACAGCATAATCATTTATATTATTGTTCATCTCACTAAGCAATTCTCTTAGAGATTTAGCAACTTGTTCTAACTGAGTTAGGATCGTATAGGCATGTTTTCCAACACCTCTAACATCTTTAGTGATTCTAAATAACAAGTCACTCAAGCGAGCAATCATATCATAATTCTATTTCAATTGTTTCATAACATTTGCATTGAAGTGATCTTGTTTTCTAATGTAATTATCAAATTCATACAAGCATTGACTAGGCTGTTTATTATGAGGGATATCACCTTCATCAAACTTTAAAAGAGAATTTACCTCGATCATCAGTGGTGGTGGTGTGTCAAGTCCATGCATTTCTTCAATAGGAGGTAAATTTTTAACATCCTCATCTTTAATACCTTTTTCCTTCATACATTTCTTTGCCTCTTGCATATCTTCAGCACTGAGAAATAAGATTCCCTCTTCTTCGGAGCAGGTTTAGGCGGTGGTTGAGGAAGTGCCCAATCATCATAATTTTTTCAATATATTATTCAATAATTCCTCAGCTTGTTCAATAGTTTGTTCCCTGAAAACACAACTAGCACAACTATCTAGGAATACCCTAGAAGCATCGGTTAGTCCATTATAGAAGATATCAAGCATTTTATTTTTCTTAAGAGGATGATCAGGCAAAGCATTAAGTAATACGAGAAGCCTCCCCCAAGCCTCTGGGAGACTCTCTTCTTCAATTTGTACAAACTTAAATATTTCCTGTAAGGCACCTTGTTTCTTATGAGCAGGAAAATACTTTTCAGAGAAGTAATAAATCATATCCTGGGGACTACGCACACAACCAGGAGCAAGAGTATTGTGCCATATCTTAGCATCACCGTTCAATGAGAATGGAACTAACTTGAGAATATAATAGTAGCGAATTTTCTCATCATGAGCAAAAAGGCTGGCTATATCATTTAATTTAGTAAGATGTCCCACAACATTTTTAGTTTCATAGCCATGGAAAGGATCAGATTCAACCAAAGTAATTACCTCTGGGTCGACAGCGAATTCATAATCCTTATCAGTAATAAAGATAGGTGAAGTAGCAAACTTAGGATCACATTTCATTCTAGCACTCAAAGATTTTTCTTTCAACTTGCATAATAATTTTTTAAGATCATCTCTATCCTTACAAGCAAGAAAGTCTCTAGCTACCTCTCCATCCATAACATAACCCACAGGTATCTTACGCAATTCAAATCCAGGAGATCTATGTCTTATAGGTGTTTCATAATTTTTAGTTTCAAAGACTTCATCAGTTTCTTTAATTCAATCAGTTTCAGTATTCTCAATATCTTTAGCTCTAGCAAGTTGTTTGTCAAGAAATTCACCTAGTGGCACATTATCATTAGGCAAGGTACTAGCATCATCATAAGCATCATTCATAGCAGGAGTAGCATCATCAATAACTTGCGACGTATCAGGATTACTAGCATGTGGTGGTGTTGCAAGCTTACTCAAAACATAAGGTGAATCAAGTGCAGAGCTAGTTAATAGTTCCTCACCTCCCCTCGTCTTAGAGGGGAAATTCTTGGTTATGGGATCTTTCAGATTCTTCATAATGATCAATAGATATAAATCCCAAGTGACCCAACAAATATAGCTGTGCTCCCCGGCAACGGCGCCAAAAAAAAGGTCTTGATAACCCACAAGTATAGGGGATCGCAACAGTTTTCGAGGGTAGAGTATTCAACCCAAATTTATAGATTCGACACAAGGGGAGCTAAAGAATACTTGTATGTATTAGTAGTTGAGTTGTCAATTCAACCACACCTGGAGATTAAATATCTGCAGGAAAGTGATCATTAGCGCGGTAGTATGATAGTTTAATAGTAGTAGTAATGATAGCAATGGTAACATGATCGACAATAGTAGTTGAAACAGTAGCAGTAGCAATAGTAATTTAGCAAGAACAATATGTGAAAAGCTCGTAGGCATTGGATCTGTGATTTCATTGGACAATATTCATCATATAAAAGTCATAGCCTAGGGTGGCATAGAGCTAGCTCAAGTTCATAAATATAATGTAGGCATGTATTCCGTAAACAGTCATACATACTTATGGAAAAGAACTTGCATGACATCTTTTGTCCTACCCTCCCGTGACAGCGGATTCCATAAGGAAACAAATGGATATTAAGGCCTCCTTTTAATAGAGAACCAGAACAAAGCATTAACACATAGTGAATACATGAACTCGTAAAACTACGGGCATCACCGGAAAGTATCCTAACTATTGTCACCTTGGGGTTTACGGATCATAACACATAATAGGTGCATATAACTTGCAAGATCGGAACACGAACATAGATATAATGGTGAAAACATAAATAGTTCATATCTGAAATCATGGCACTTCGGCCCTAGTGACAAGCATTTGAAGGAAATATGCCCTAGAGGCAATAATAAAGTTGTTATTTATATTTCCTTATATCATGATAAATGTTTATTATTCATGCTAGAATTGTATTAACCGACAACTTAGTACATGTGTGAATACATAGACAAAACAGAGTGTCCCTAGTATGCCTCTACTTGACTAGCTCGTTAATCAAAGATGGTTATGTTTCCTGACCATAGACATGAGTTGTCATTTGATTAACGGGATCACATCATTAGAGAATGATGTGATGGACAAGACCCATCCGTTAGCTTAGCATTAATGATCATTTAGTTTTATTGCTATTGCTTTCATCATGACTTATACATGTTCCTCTGACTATGAGATTATGCAACTCCCGAATACCGGAGGAACACTTAGTGTGCTATAAAATGTCACAACGTAACTGGGTGATTATAAAGATGCTCTACACGTGTCTCCGATGGTGTTTGTTGAGTTGGCATAGATCGAGATTAGGATTTGTCACTCTGTGTATCAGAGAGGTATCTCTGGGCCCTCTCGGTAATGCACATCACTATAAGCCTTGCAAGCAATGTGACTAATGAGTTAGTCACGAGATGATGCATTACGGCACGAGTAAAGTGACTTGCCGGTAACGAGATTGAACTAGGTACGATGGTAACGATGATCGAATCTCAGGCAAAGTAACATACCATTGACAAAGGGAACAACATATGTTGTTATGCGGTTTAACTGATAAAGATCTTCGTAGAATATGTAGGAGCCAATATGAGCATCCAGGTTTCGCTATTGGTTATTGACTGGAGATGTGTCTCGGTCATGTCTACATAGTTCTCGAACCCGTAGGGTCCGCACGCTTAACGTTCGATGACGATTTATATTATGAGTTATGTGATTTGATGACCGAAGTTTGTTCGGAGTCCCGGATGAGATCACGGACATGACGAGGAGTCTCGAAATGGTCGAGAGGTAAAGATTCATATATAGGACGATGGTATTTGGACACCGGAAGTGTTCCGGGTGATACCGGGTCACCGGAAGGGGTTCCGGGCAACCCCCGGCAAAGATATGGGCTTAATGGGCCAAGTAAGGGAACGCACCAAACCACTCCACATGGGGAGATAGGGAAAGGAGAGGAGGAAAAGGAAAGTATGAAGTAGGACTCCTACTTCCTTCCCCTCCCCCCTCCTTCCTTTCTCCCTTGTCCAAATATGGTAAGGGGGGAATTGGACTAGGGGCCCAAGTAGGATTCCTCCTACTTGGGCGCACCCTAGGCTGCCTCCCTCCCTCTCCTTCATTTATATACATGGGGAGGGCACCGCTAGAACACACATCAATTGTTCCTAGCCGTGTGCGCCCCCCCTCCATAGTTAGTACCTCAGTCATATCGTCGTAGTTCTTAGGCGACGGTGTTAGAGTTTCTGACCAGTCCCTCATTGTGAATCACATTGTTAGTTTCTATTCTACTCTACTCGGCTCTAAGCCGGACCCTGGGCTTGGCCTTTGTCCTGACTTTTGGGGTGAGGGGTCTAAGATCTCTCCGGATGAAAATTCGGACCTGATGGTTCCCTTATCTGATGATGAGATTTGGCAGGTGATTAGCTCGGCTAACCCGCAGGCTGCTTCCGGCCCTGATGGTTTCTCGATCCCCTTCTTCAAAAAATTCTGGCCGCAGTTGCGGCCTCTCATTTGTTTGATCATCCAAGGGTTCTTGTTGGGTACGGTGGACATTTCTCGCCTTAACTACGCTGTCATTACCCTTATTCCTAAAGTCAAGGGCGCGGATTTGATCTCGCAATTTAGGCCGATCGCCCTTATTAATAACTTCGACAAGTTTCCGGCTAAAGGGTTAGCCACTCGTCTCTCCCCCATTGCCCATCGTACCATTAGCCCTTTCCAGTCGGCTTTCATCAAGGGTCGTTTCATTCTGGACGGGGTCATCTGTTTGCATGAAATCGTTCATGATCTTAAGATTCGTAAGTCGAAAGCGGTGATTCTAAAATTAGACTTTGAGAAGGCCTATGACTCGGTGAGTTGGCATTTTCTGCGTAGAGTTTTATTGGCCAAAGGGTTCGAGGGGCCCCTCGTCCATAGGATTATGCAGTTGGTCTCGGGAGGCCACACTGCCATCAATGTTAATGGTCAGGTTAGCAAATTCTTTGCCAACGGTAGGGGCCTGAGGCAAAGCGATCCTGCCTCTCCCATCCTATTCAATTTCATTGCAGATGCTTTATCTTGCCTCCTTTCTAGGGCGGCTGCCACTGGGCACATTACTCCGGTTTGCTCTAATCTCATTCCCCATGGTCTCACCCATCTCCAATATGCGGACGACACTATTATTCTGGTCAAGATGAATGAGGCCTGCCTTGCCCACCTCAAATTTATTTTACTTTGCTTCAAGGCTATGTCGGGGCTTAAGATTAACTTTGCCAAGAGCAAAGTAGTTGTGACTGGTGTGGACGAGTCGGAAGCCACGCGAGTGGCCCACCTTCTTAACTGTAAGCAGGGCTCCTATCCGTTCAAATACTTGGGGTTGCCTATTTCCCCGGATGTGCTACATGCCAAAGATTTTGCCCCGATAGTCACTAAGGTGGGAAACAGGGTCCTTCCCTGGCGGGGTAGATATAATACGAACGCTGGTAAAGTGGCCCTAATTAATGCTTGTCTCTCCTCCCTCCCCATGTTCCTTATGGGCTTCTTTCTCTTGTCGGCTGGGATTCATGCTGGTTTTGACAAACACCGTGGGGCGTTTTACTGGAATGCTGCGGACAACCGTCGCAAATATCGCTTCGTCAAATGGAAATTGATGTGCAGGCCCAAAAACCTTGGGGGGGTTAGGGATTCTCAATACTTCCATCATGAACCAATGCTTGATGATTAAATGGTGGTGGAAGATTATGAGCGCTAAGGATCAACCCCTTTGGCTGTTGATCCTTACGGCTAAATATTTCCCATCCTCAAGCCCGATGTTCGCTCTGCCGCGTGGTGGCTCTCAGTTTTGGAAGTCTCTGGTCAAAGTTAGACCTGTTTTTCAATCTTTTGTTAAGTTTGTTGTTGGGGATGGTTCCTCTATTCGGTTTTGGCTTGATTGGTGGTGTGGAGATTCACCTCTCTCGGTGACCTTCCCTACCCTTTTCTCTTACTGCTCTGAACCTAATATTTCTATTGCGAAGCTTGCTTCCCAGGGGTGGAACCTGGCCTTCCGCCGTTCTCTGTCGCCTGTAGAGTTTGAAGATTGGCAACATCTTACTGCCCTCTTCCGTACGCTCTCGACGGTCAGGGACTCGGTGCTCTGGCCGCTTTCTGCCTCTGGGCGGTTTTCTGTTAAGTCGCTATATTCTAAGCTAGTTGGTGGCACACCTACCAGTCGTTTTTCCCAAGTTTGGAAGTCCCGTATTCCCCCTAAGATAAATTTTTTCTTGTGGCAAGCCTTTCGAGGCCGGCTGCCCTCGGCTGATCAGATTCGTAAGAGAAACGGGCCGGGCTCCCAGTTTTGTGCTCTTTGTGGTGAGGTGGAAGACACGGATCATATCTTTTTTCACTGTCACCTGGCTAAGCTTATTTGGAGTTGTGTGCGGGACTGGCTTCATGTGTCTTGGGCCCCTGCCTCCTTTGCCGAGTTGCGCAGCCTGGCATCCAACCTTTCCGGTGTTTCTAGACAGATCTTTTGGGTGGGCTTGGGGGCTTTATGCTGGTCTCTGTGGACTACTAGGAACAAATTTACTATCGAGCACGTGTTTCCGGCTAAACCGGCTGACTGCTTATTTAAATTGCGTGCTTTCCTGCAGCAGTGGAAATCATTGACTAAGGCCGATGACCAAGAGGCGCTATCTATGCTGATCGACAAAATCCGGACCACGACGTCTCAGTTATGCAGACAAGAGCACGATGCTTGAGGGATTCTTTTGGGCCTGAGTCTTTAGCTTAGTTGGTTCCTTCTATTCCGGCCTGCGTGCCGTGTACTGGCGTGGGAGCCATGTACCATGACTTTATCCTCGTTGTCTTGCCCAGCGTTGGGGCTTGGGTGTGTTTGATATGTTTCGGTGATGCTGTTGCTACCTGCCTTATGGCTTTATTTATAAAGTCGGGCGTATGCCTTTCCTCTAAAAAAAGCCCTGCGCCGGTAACTTCATCATCACCGTCACCATGCCGTCGTGTTGACGAAACTCTCCCTCGGCATCAACTAGATCAAAAGTTCGAGGGACGTCACCGAGCTAAACGTGTGCAGATTGCGGAGGTGCCGTGCGCTCAGTACTTGGATCAGTTGGATCGCGAAGACGTTCGAGTACATCAACTGCGTTACTAAACGCTTCCGCTTTCGGTCTACGAGGGTACGTGGATACACTCTCCTCGCTTGTTGCGCCAGGTCTATGCGTAGACGCTATATGCACGAGTAGAACACAAAGAGTTGTGGGCGATAATAGTCATACTGCTTACCAGCATGTCATACTTTGATTCGGTGGTATTGTTGGATGAAGCGGCCCAGACTGACATTACATGACCGCGTTCATGAGACTGGTTCTACCGCCGTGCTTCGCACACAGGTGGCTAGTGGGTGTCTGTTTCTCCAACTTTAGTTGAATCGAGTTTGACTACGCCCGGTCCTTGTTAAAGGTTAAAACAACACACTTGACGAAAAATCGTTGTGGTTTTGATGCGTAGGTAAGAACGGTTCTTGCTAGAAGCCCGTAGCAGCCACGTAAAACTTGCAACAACAAAGTAGAGGACGTCTAACTTGTTTTTGCAGGGCTTGCTGTGATATGATATGGTCAAGACGTGATGATATATAAATTGTTGTATGAGATGATCATGTTTTGTAACAGTTATCGGCAACTGGCAGGAGCCATATGGTTGTCGCTTTATTGTATGAAATGCAATCACCATGTAATTTCTTTACTTTATCACTAAGCGGTAGTGATAGTCATAGAAGCAATAGTTGGCGAGACGACAACGATGCTTTGATGGAGATCAAGGTGTCAAGCCGGTGACGATGGTGATCATGACGGTGCTTTGGAGATGGAGATCAAAGACACAAGATGATGATGGCCATATCATATCACTTATTTTGTTGCATGTGATGTTTATCCTTTATGCATCTTATTTTGCTTAGTACGACGGTAGCATTATAAGATGATCTCTCACTAAATTTCAAGGTACAAGTGTTTTCCTTGAGTATGCACCGTTGCTACAGTTCGTCGTGCCGAGACACCACGTGATGATCGGGTGTCATATGCTCTACGTTCACATACAACGGGCGCAAGCCAGTTTTGTACACGCAGAATACTCGGGTTAAACTTGACGAGCCTAGCATATGTAGATATGGCCTCGGAACACTGAGACCGAAAGGTCGAGCGTGAATCATATAGTAGATATGATCAACATAGTGATGTTCACCATTGAAAACTTCTTCAGCTCACGTGATGATCGGACATGGTTTAGTTGATATGGATCACGTGATCACTTAGATGATTAGAGGGATGTCTATCTAAGTGGGAGTTCTTAAGTAATATGATTAATTGAACTTTAATTTATCATGAACTTAGTACCTGATAGTATTTTGCATATATATGTTGTTGTAGATCAATAGCTCGCGTATAGCTCCCCTATTTTATTTTTGATATGTTCCTAGAGAAAAATAAGTTGAAATATGTTAGTAGCAATGATGCGGACTAGCTCCATGATCTGAGGATTATCCTCATTGCTGCACAGAAGTATTATGTACTTGATGCACCGCTAGGTGACGGACCTATTGCAGGAGCAGATGCAGACGTTATGAATGTTTGGAAAGCTCGGTATGATGACTACTTGATAGTTTAGTGCACCATGCTTTACGGCTTAGAATTAGGACTTCAAAAACATTTTGAACGACACGGAGCATATAAGATGTTCCAAGAGGTGAAATTTGTATTTCAGACTCATGCCCGAGTCGAGAGGTATGAGACCTCTGACAAGTATTTTGCCTACAAGATGGAGGAGAATAGCTCAACCAGTGAGCATGTACTCAGAATGTCTGAGTACTACAATCGCTTGAATCAAGTGGGAGTTAATCTTCCAGATAAGATAGTGATTGACAAAGTTCTCTAGTCACTATCACCAAGTTACTAGAACTTCGTGATGAACTATAATATGCAAGGGATGAACAAGACAATTCCCGAGCTCTTCGCGATGCTGAAAGCAACAAAGGTAGAAATCAAGAAAAGCATCAAGTGTTGATTGTTGACAAGACCACTAGTTTCAAGTAAAAGGGCAAGGGAAAGAAAGGGAACTTCAAGAAGAATGGCAAGTAAGTTGCCACTCCCATGAAGAAGCC
This sequence comes from Triticum aestivum, assembly GCF_018294505.1. Lineage (NCBI taxonomy): Eukaryota > Viridiplantae > Streptophyta > Magnoliopsida > Poales > Poaceae > Triticum > Triticum aestivum. Next base: position 204,826,360 of record NC_057799.1, read on the forward strand.
CAAAGCTAGACCCAAGCCTGAAACTAAGTGCTTCTACTACAAAGGAAATGGTCACTGGAAGTGGAACTACCCTAGATACTTGGCGGATAAGAAGGATGGCAAAGTGAACAAAGGTATATTTGATATACATGTTATTGATGTGTACTTTACTAGTGTTTATAGCAACCCCTCAGTATTTGATACTGGTTCAGTTGCTAAGAGTAGTAACTCGAAACAAGAGTTGCAAAATAAACAGAGACTAGTTAAGGGCGAGGTGATGATGTGAGTTGGAAGTGATTCCAAAGTTGATAAGATCACCATCGCACACTCCCTTTACCTTCGGGATTAGTGTTGAACCTAAAATAAATGTTATTTGGTGTTTGCGTTGAGCATGAATATGATTGGATCATGTTTATTGCAATACGGTTATTCATTTAAGTCAAAGAATAATTGTTGTTCTATTTACATGAATAAAACCTTCAATGGTCATACACTCAATATAAATGGTTTATTGAATCTCGATCATAGTGATACACATATTCATAATATTGAAGCCAAAATATGCAAAGTTAATGATGATAATGCAACTTATATGTGGCACTGCCGTTTAGGTCATATTGGTGTAAAGCGCATGAAGAAACTCCATGCTGATGGACTTTTGGAATCACTTGATGCTTGCGAACCATGCCTCATGGGCAAGATGACTAAGACTTCGTTCTCCGGAACAATGGAGTGAGCAACTGACTTATTGGAAATAATACATACTGATGTATGCGGTCCGATGAGTGTTGAGGCTCGCGGCAGGTATCGTTATTTTCTGACCTTCACAGATGATTTGAGAAGATATAGGTATATCTACTTGATGAAACATAAGTCTGAAACATTTGAAAAGTTTAAAGAATTTCAGTGTGAAGTGGGAAATCATCGTAACAAGAAAATAAAGTTTCTACGATCTGATCATGGAGATGAATATTTGAGTTATGAGTTTGGTCTTCATTTGAAACAATGTGGAATAGTTTCGCAACTCACGCCACCTGGAACACCACAGCGTAATGGTGTGTCCGAACATCGTAACCGTACTTTATTAGATATGGTGCGATCTATCATGTCTCTTACCAATTTACCACTATCGTTTTGGGGTTATGCATTAAAGACAGCTGCATTCACGTTAAATAGGGCACCGTCTAAAAATCCGTTGAGAGTACACTGTATGAACTGTGGTTTAGCTAGAAACCTAAGCTATCATTTCTTAAAGTTTGGGGTTGCGATGCTTATGTGAAAAAGTTTCAGCCTGGTAAGCTCAAACCCAAATCGGAGAAATGTGTCTTCATAGGATACCCAAAGGAGACTGTTGGGTACACCTTCTATCATAGATCCGAAGGCAAGATATTCGTTGCTAAGAATGGATCCTTTCTAGAGAAGGAGTTTCTCTCGAAAAAAGTGAGTGGGAGGAAAGTAGAACTTGATGATGTAATTGTACCTGCTCCCTTATTGGAAAGTAGTTCATCAGAGAAATCAGTTCCAGTGATTCCTACACCAATTAGTGAGGAAGCTAATGATGATGATCATGAAACTTCTGATCAAGTTACTACCGAACCTCGTAGGTCAACCAGAGTAAGATCCGGACCAGAGTGGTATGGTAATCCTGTTCTGGAAGTCATGTTACTGGACCATGATGAACCTACAAACTATGAGGAAGCGATGATGAGCCTAGATTCCGTGAAATGGCTTGTGGCCATGAAATCTGAGATGGGGTCCATGTATGAGAACAAAGTGTGGACTTTGGTTGACTTGCCCGATGATCGGCAAGCCATAGAGAATAAATGGATCTTCAAGAAGAAGACTGACGCTTACGGTAATATTACTATTTACAAAGCTCGACTTGTTGCGAAAGGTTTTCGACAAGTTCATGGAGTTGACTACGATGAGACCTTCTCACCTGTAGCGATGCTTAAGTCTATCCGAATCACATTAGCAATTGCCACATTTTAAGAAATCTGACAAATGGATATCAAAACTGCATTCCTTAATGGATTTATTAAAGAAGAGCTGTATATGATACAACCAGAAGGTTTTGTCAATCCTAATGGTGCTAACAAAATGTGCAAGCTGCAGCGATCCATCTATGGACTGGTGCAAGCATCTCGGAGTTGGAATATACGCTTTGATAAGTTGATCAAAGCATATAGTTTTATACAGACTTGCGGTGAAGCCTGTATTTACAAGAAAGTGAGTGGGAGCACTACAACCTTTCTGTATATGTGAATGACATATTCTTGATCGGAAATGATGTAGAATTTTCTGGAAAGCATATAGGAGTCTTTGAAAGGAGTTTTTCAAAGAAAGACCTCGGTGAAGCTGCTTACATATTGGGCATCAAGATCTATAGAGATAGATCAAGACGCTTGATAAAGATTTTTCAGTGAGTACATACCTTGACAAGATTTTTTAAGTAGTTCAAAATGGAACAGCCAAAGAAGGAGTTCTTGCCTGTATTGCAAGGTGTAAAGTTGAGTAAGACTCAAAACACGACCACGGCAGAAAATAGAAAGAGAATGAAAGTCATTCCCTATGCCTCAGCCATAGGTTCTATAAAGTATGCTATGCTGTGTACCAAACCTATTGTGTACCTTCATGAGTTTGGCAAGGGGGTACGATATTGATCCAAGAGTGGATCACTTGACGGCGGTCAAAATTATCCTTAGAAGACTAAGGAGATATTTCTCGGTTATGGAGGTGATAAAGAGTTCGTCGTAAAGAGTTACGCCGATGCAAGCTTTTACACCGATCCGGATGACTCCGAGTCTCAATCTGGATACATATTGAAAGTGGGAGCAATTAGCTAGAGTAGCTCCATGCAGAGCATTGTAGACATAGAAAATTTGCAAAATACATACGGCTCTGAATGTGACAGACCCATTCACTAAGCTTCTCTCACAAGCAAAACATGATCACACCTTAGTACTCTTTGGGTGTTAATCACATAGCGATGTGAACTATATTATTGACTCTAGTAAAACCCTTTGGGTATTAGTCACATGGCGATGTGAACTAATCACATGGTGATGTGAACTATTGGTGTTAAATCACATGGTGATGTGAACTAGATTATTGACTCTAGTGCAAGTGGGAGACTGAAGGAAATATGCCCTAGAGGCAATAATAAAGTTGTTATTTATATTTCCTTATATCATGATAAATGTTTATTATTCATGCTAGAATTGTATTAACCGGAAACTTAGTACATTTGTGAATACATAGACAAAACAGAATGTCCCTAGTATGCCTCTACTTGACTAGCTCGTTAATCAAAGATGGTTATGTTTCCTGAGCATAGACATGAGTTGTCAATTGATGAACGTGATCACATCATTAGAGAATGACGCGATGGACAAGACCCATCCGTTAGCTTAGCATTAATGATCATTTAGTTTTATTGCTATTGCTTTCATCATGACTTATACATGTTCCTCTGACTATGAGATTATGCAACTCCCGAATACCGGAGGAACACTTAGTGTGCTATAAAACGTCACAACATAACTGGGTGATTATAAAGATGCTCTACAGGTGTCTCCGATGGTGTTTGTTGAGTTGGCATAGATCGAGATTAGGATTTGTCACTCTGTGTATCAGAGAGGTATCTCTGGGCCCTCTCGGTAATGCACATCACTATAAGCCTTGCAAGCAATGTGACTAATGAGTTAGTCATGAGATGATGCATTACGGCACGAGTAAAGTGACTTCCCGGTAACGAGATTGAACTAGGTATGATGATAACGACGATCGAATGTCAGGCAAAGTAACATACCATTGACAAAGGGAACAACATATGATGATCAGGTGTCTAGCCTTCAATTAAGATTTCCCAGGCTCTTTTCCTATGTTAAGGACCCCTGGATCACTGTTAAAGAGTTCTTGGACTCTCAGGACATGTTCCAGCACTTCCACCTTCCTTTGTCCAGCCAGGCTTTTGATGACCTGACCACTCTCCAGTCTCTGTTGGGCGACCACAATAGAGCACCTGGGTCCAAGGATATTTGGTTTTGGAATGGCACTGCCAAGGGATACTCACCAAAGTTGTTTTACTCACATACTTTTGCATCAGAATCCTTCAACCCTTTGACAGCTTGGATCTGGAAGTCCTCCTGTACAATGAAAATCAAAGTATTTGCTTGGATGCTTATTATGGACAGGTTCAACACCAAGGACATGGTGGATAGGAGGCATTGGCATTTGGAGGATGGAGTAAATTGTGTCCTTTGTCCTTTGCAGACTTGGGAAACAAGAGATCATCTGTTCTTTAATTGCACTTTTAGTGTCAGAGTTTGGAACTATCTGCAAATTGATTGGTCATCTGGTGACTCCATGGCTGATTTGGTTATTAATGCTAGCAGGAGTTTTAGGAAGCCCTTCTTCACTGAAGTGGTGTTTATTGCTTGCTGGAATATCTGGATTCTTAGGAACGCTAAGGTCTTCAGGCATGGGAGAGCTGGATTCAATAAATGGAGAAGTGCATTCATCCATGATATTAGCTTAATGCAATATAGAGTGAAAGCTGCCTATAAGGATGATCTCCTTAGATGGATCTCATTTCTGCCACCTTGAGGCCAATATTCTGTAATTTTAACTTCTTTCTTCTCCTTCTTCCCTTAGTTTAGTTTGATTACCTCTTGTAATCCCCCATAATACTTGTACTTGCTCTCTCTTTATCAATAAAGTTTTGATATGCTGTGGGGGTTTCCCCTACAGTTCCCAGTAAAAAAAATGACGATCGAATGTCAGGCAAAGTAACATACCATTGACAAAGGGAATAACATATGTTGTTATGCGGTTTAACCGATAAAGATCTTCGTAGAATATGTAGGAGCCAATATGAGCATCCAGGTTTCGCTATTGGTTATTGACCGGAGATGTGTCTCAGTCATTTCTACATAGTTCTCAAACCCGTAGGGTCCGCACGCTTAACGTTCGATGATGATTTGTATTATGAGTTATGTGATTTGATGGCCGAAGTTTGTTCAGAGTCCCGGATGAGATCACAGACATGACGAGGAGTTGCGAAATGGTCGAGAGGTAAAGATTCATATATAGGACGATGGTATTTGGACACCGGAAGTGTTCCGGGTGATACCGGGTCACCGGAAGGGGTTCCGGGCAACCCCCGGCAAAGATATGGGCTTAATGGGCCAAGTAAGGGAACACACCAGCCCACAAGGGGCTGGTGCGCACCCTATAGGGTCAACCATGTGGGGAGAAAGGGAAAGGAGAGTAGGAAAAAGGGAAGAATGAAGTAGGACTCCTACTTCCTTCCCCTCCCCCTCCTTCCTTTCCCCCTTGTCCAAATATGGTAAGGGGGGGGGCGAATTGGACTAGGGGCCCAAGTAGGATTCCTCCTACTTGGGCGCGCCCTAGGCTGCCTCCCTCCCTCTCCCTCCTTTATATACATGGGAAGGGCACCCCTAGAACACACATCAATTGTTCCTAGCCGTGTGCGGCGCCCCCCTCCACAGTTAACACCTCGGTCATATCGTCGTAGTGCTTAGGCGAATCCTTGCGCCGGTAACTTCATCATCACCGTCACCACGCCGTCGTGTTGACGAAACTCTCCCTAGGCCTTAGCTGGATCAAAAGTTCGAGGGATGTCACCGAGCTGAACGTGTGCAGATCGTGGAGGTGCCGTGCGTTCGGTACTTGGATCGGTTGGATCGCGAAGACGTTCGACTACATCAACTGCGTTACTAAACGCTTCCGCTTTCGGTCTACGAGGGTACGTGGACACACTCTCCTCGCTCGTTGCTATGCTTCTCCTAGATAGATCTTGCGTGATCATAGGAATTTTTTGAAATACTACGTTCCCCAACAGCATTAAGCATAGCAAAGTCATAGCAACATCAATCTCAGAACATAGTGGATACTTGGGATCAAGCCCTAACAAAACTAACTCGAATACATGATGAATCTCATCCAACTCCTCACCGGCTAGCGAGCCTACGAAGGAATTACTCACTCTCGACAATGAGCATCATGAAATTGGTGATGGAGGATGGTTGATGATGACGAAGACCGAAGATTCCCCTCTCCTGAGCCCCGAACGGGCTCCGGATCTGGATTCCCGATGAAGAACAGGAGGTGCAGCGGCTCTGTATCGTAAAATGCGATGAAACTTCCTCTCCTATTTTTTCTCCAAAAATATGATTTTATAGCGTTGGAATTAGGGTCAGCGGCGCGTTGTGGGCCCCACTACCCAGGAGGGCACGCCAGAGCGGGGTGGCGGGCCTTGGTGCCTTGTGGGCAACGGCCCCCCTCTAGTGAGTCTTGGTTCCAGTAAATATTATTTATTCCAAAATAAATCTCCATAAAGTTTCGTCCAATTTGGAGAAATTTTATTTCTGCACAAAAAAATTACCGGTTTTTCATGGTTCATACCATAAAAATCAAAGATCTCCCTAGCTTCCCGTACTATGTGATCAAATTCATTCATAAGAACAAGGGTGGCTATCTTCTTAGCTCTAGGATCTTTTATATCAGGTAGCTCATAAAACAATCTTTGCAAGGTAGGATGACTACAAATAAATCTATTTTCAAGTTTCAGAACAAGTGCTGAAATAGCTTCCGCATAAGTTTTAGTTCTTTTAAGTATAGGAGCATCATCACAAGTCAAAGTTCCAACACAATTAAAGAATCCTTGGATGGTTTCTTTTCCTATAACATTCCCTTGTCCCAAAACAAAAGTTTTAGCATCCAGATTGCCAAAACGTCTAATTTTAGGATTTCTGCTATCACCTGTTCCTACCATACCGAAGTCACTCATGATGATAGGTTCGAGCAAACAAAAGATCGAACGAGAAAAAGGCAAACGAAAAGGAAGGCTAATATTTTTGTGCTTTTCGCAAAAATGTTTTAGAAGTGGGGGAGATGAAATCGAGAGGCAAATGGCAAATAGTGTAAATTGCAAGGAGATGATATTTGTGATTAGGAACCTGATAGATGTTGATGATGTCTCCCTGGCAATGGCGCTAGAAATTCTTCCTGATTGCTTGTATCTGTGTTGGTATTTCCCTGAAGAGGAGAGGATGATGCAGCACAACAACGGTAAGTATTTCCCTCAGTTATGAAACCAAGGTTATCAATCCAGTAGGAGAACCAAGCAACCCTATTCAAGTGGTACCTGCACACAAAGAACAAATACTTGCAACCCAACGCGTAAGAGGGGTTGTCAATCCCTCCGCGGTATTGAGATAGATTAAATTGTATGAGTTTCGATAAATAGATCTAAAAAGCACAAAATAAAATAAAGAAAGAAAAAGTGCAGCAAGGTATTTTTGGGTTTTTGGAATAATAGATCTGAAAACAATATGATAGAAAATAGACCCCGGGGTCGTAGGTTTCACTAGTGGCTTCTCTCGAGAAAATAGCATACGGTGGGTAAACAAATTACTATTGGGCAATTGATAGAAGAGCAAATAATTATGACTATATACAAGGCAATGATTATGTATATAGGCATCACACCCAAGATTAGTAGACCGACTCCTGGCTGCATCTACTACTATTACTCCACACATCGACCGCTATCCAGCATGCATCTAGTGTATTAAGTTCATAGAAAAATGGAGTAATGCAATAAGAACAATGACATGATGTAGACAGGATATATTCATGTAGGAATAGACACCATCTTTTTATCCTTAATAGCAACGATACACGCGTGCCTCGCTACCCCTTCTGTCACTGGGTGAGGACACCGCAAGATCGAACCCATCACAAAGCACCTCTTCCCATTGCAAGAAAAATCAATCTAGTTGGCCAAACCAAACCAAAGTTTCGGAGAAGAAATACGAGGCTATAATAATCATTCATATAAGAAATTAAATAAGAATCAAATAATATTCATTGATAGAATTGATCATAAAATCGCAATTCATCGGATCCCAACAAACACACCGCAAAAAGTCATTACATCAAATAGATCTCCAGGAACATCAAGGAGAACATTGTATTGCGAATCAAAAAGAGAGAAGAAGCCATCTATCTACTGCCTATGGACCCGTAGGTCTGTGGTAAACTACTCATGTATCATCGGAGGAGCATCAATGAGGATGATGAACCCCTCCGTGATCGTGTTCCCCTCCGGTAAGGTGCCGTAAAGGGCCTCTAGATTGGATCTCGTGGTTCTGGAACTTGCGGCGGCTGGAATTGTTTTTCGTCGACTCCCCTAGGGTTTCTAGAATATTTGGGTATTTATAGAGCTGAGAGGCGGTGGAAAGGACTCCCATGGGCCCCACTACCCACTAGGGCGCGCCTGGGGCCTCTGGCGCGCCCTGGTGTCTTGTGGGCCCCACGGGCCTCCCCTTGGGCATTTCCTTGGCTCCCAAGTTGTCTTCTGGGTAGAAAAAAATTCCAAAAAGTTTCATTGTGTTTGGACTCGATTTGATATGGTTATTCTGTGAAGTAAAAAACAAGCAAAAAACAGCAACTGGCACTTGCCACTATATCAATAGGTTAGTCCCAAAAGAAAAGATATAAATTTGCTATAAAATTAATATAAAACATCCAAGAATGATAATATAACAGCATGGAACAATAAAAAAATATAGATACATTGGAGACATATCAGCATCCCAAGCTTAATTCTTGTTCGTCCTTGAGTAGGTAAATGATAAACACAGAATTTTTGATGTGGTATGCTGCCTAACATGTTCATCGCATATTCTTTTCTTTTGTAGCATGGACATTTGGACTTTTAGATGATTCAAAGCAATAGTCTATATTTGACATGAAGATTTAAATACTCAAGCATATTAACAAGAAACCATCTCTTTCAAAATATCAACACTAAAGAAAGTTATCCCTAGCCCATCATGCTCAATCATTGATCCGTTCATGAAACACACTCGAATATTAGCTACATCCAATGCACAAGTATGATCATAGTGCTCCCTAGTTGGTGCTTTTATAAGAGAATATGGAGACTCAAATTAAAAATAAAAATTTCATAAAGTAAATAGATAGGCCCTTCGCACAGGGAAGCAGAGATTTGTAGAGGTGCCAGAGCTCAAAGCTTAAATTGAGAGATAAAAATATTTTGGGAGGCATACTTTTCCCGTCAACGAAAACGACTGAGAATTCCAATACTTTCCATGCTAGATACATTATAGGCGGTTCCCAAACATAAAATAAAGTTTATTGCTTTTTCCACCATTCTTCCACAATCCATGGCTAGCTGTATCCACGGGTGCCTTCCATACCATAACTTTCCAAGGAATTTATTATTTGACAACATAAAGTAAATTTGTTTTTCATTTCAGGACTGGGCCTCCCTATTACCGCCACACTCTCGTGCAATGACAAGTGAATAGACACTCATCTTGAGAATAACACATATAGCATGGAAAAATATTGGCCACCCCCTACTGCTTCATGAGCAGTACGTGCACACAAAAAGGAAATTCATTTTGAAAATTAGAGATGGCACATAAAAATTTACTTGGAACGACATGGGAATACTGCATATAGGTAGGTAGGGTGGACTCATTTGGCACAACTGGGTTAAAGGATTTTGGATGCACAAGTAGTCTTCCCACTTAGTACAAGGAAAGGCTAGCAAATAGATTGAGAAGCAACCAACCAAGAAACAAAAACAATCATAAACGAGCATTAAGCATAACTAACACCGAATAATTCACCACAAGTAGGATATAATTTCATTGCATAACTATCGACTTTCGTGCTTGCATAGGGAATCACAGACTTTAACACCAATATTCTTACTAAAGCATAATTACTCACCAACATAAATCACATATTACTATCATCATATCTCAAGACTATTACAAAGAATCAAGTTTATCATGTCCAATGATCTTCATGGAAGTTTTTATTATATCTCTCTTGGATACCTATCACTTTGGGACTAGTTTCATATATTACCATTGTTTATAAAAAGCTCTCAAACAAATTTAAGTGAAGAACATGAGCATAAAAATTTCGTCTCTCAAAATAATATAAGTGAAGCATGAGAGTATTTCTTCAAAAATTTAAGGCACCACCATGTTCAAAAAGATATAAGTGAAGCACTAGAGCAATTCCATAGCTCAAAAAATTTAAGTGAAGCACATAGAGAAATTCTAAAAAATCATAGCATCATTATGGCTTTCTCAAGTAGGTGTGTCCAGCAAGGATAATTGTGACAAACTAAAAGCAAAGTAAGCAAAGAGTCATATAATACAAGACGCTCCAAGCAAAACTCATGATATGTGACAAATAAAAATATAGCTCCAAGTAAAATTACCGATGGTTGTTAGAGGAAAGAGGGGATGCCTTCCGGGGCATCCCCAAGCTTAATTGCTTAGTTCTCCTTGAATATTACCTTGGGGTGCCATGGGCATCCCAAATCTTAGCCTTTTTTCACTCTGTATTCCTTCATCCATCGTGATCTCACCCAAAACTTGAAAACTTCAATCACACAATACTCAACAGAACCTTGTGAGATCCATTAAGCAAATCACCACTTTAAGTACTGTTGCAAACCCATTCATATTTTATTATTGCATTATACCTACTGTATTATAACTTTTCCATGGCTTATACCCTCCAATACAATCCATAGATTCATCAAAATAAGCACACAATGCAAAAAAAAAACAGAATCTGTCAAAAACAAATCAGTCTGTAGTAATCTGGACCTTACCCATACTTCTGTAACTCCAAAAATTCTGAAAAAATACGAAAACATAAGAAATTTGTATATCAATCTTGTGCAAAAATATCATAATTTTTCGTCGCTTATGTGATTTTTAAAAATTCAACTAATGGACACAAAAGTTTCTGTTTTTCAACAGGATCAAACCAACTATCACCCAACATGATCCTAAAGGCTTTACTTGGCACAAACACTAATAAAAACATAAAAACACAATCATAACAGTAGCATAATTGTCTGAAAACACAAAAACAGAAAGAAAAGGAAAGAGAAAATTTTATTCATTGGGTTGCCTCCCAATAAGTGCTATCGTTTTATGCCCTTAGCTAGGCAAAATACATAGGTTCAAGTATTGTCATCTTTAGTTTTCTTTTCCATAGATGTGTTTTTGTCAGGAGGTTTTTCAAAAATAACTTGAAACACATTGTCCGTAGAAATTTTAGCATTATCAAGTTGTCCATCTTTGTATCCCCTTTGATTCCCGGCTACAATCCAAGAATATTGTTGATTAACATCATTGAAAACTTGTTGGATCATATCCAGAATGGGAATTTCCTTTGTAAGGTTCTCATAAAAAAATTGATCATTACCAAGAAAATGTCTTAAATACATAATCACTACTGTAGAGGATCTCATCTATTACCTTTTTTCATAGTTCATACCATAAAAATAAAAGATCTCCCTAGCTTCCCATACTATGTGATCAAATTCATTCATAAGAACAAGGGTGGCTATTTTCTTAGCTCTAGGATCTTTTATAACAGGTAGCTCATAAAACAATCTTTGCAAGATAGGATGAGTACGAATAAATCTATTTTCAAGTTTCAGAACTAGTGCTGAAATAACTTCCGCATAACTTTTAGTTCTTTTAAGTATAGGAGCATCATCACAAGTCAAAGTTCCAACACAATTAAAGAATTCTCGGATGGTTTGTTTTCCTATAACATCCCCTTGTCCCAAAACAAAAGTTTTAGCATCCAGATTGCCAGAACATCTAATTTTAGGAGTTCTGCCATCATCTGTTCCTGCCATACAAAAGTCACTCATGATGATAGGTTCGAGCAAACAAAAGATCGAACGAGAAAAAGGCAAACGAAAAATAAGGCAAATATTTTTGTGCTTTTCACAAAAAACGTTTTAGAAGTGGGGGAGATGAGAATAAGAGGCAAATGACAAATAATGTAAATAGCAAGGAGATGAGATTTGTGATTAGGAACCTGATAGATGTTGATGATGTCTCCCCGGCAACGGTGCCAGAAATTCTTCCTGATTGCTTGTATCTGCATTGGTATTTCCCCGAAGAGGAGAGGATGATGCAGCACAGTAACAGTAAGTATTTCCCTCAGTTATGAAACCAAGGTTATCAATCCAGTAGGAGAACCAAGCAACAGTATGCAAGTGGTACCTGCACACGAAGAACAAACACTTGCAACCCAACGCGTAACAGGGGTTGTCAATCCCTCCTCGGTATTGAGATAGATTAAATTGTATGAGTTTTGATAAATAGATCTAACAAAAGCACAAAATAAAATAAATAAAGAAAAAGTGCAGCAAGGTATTTCTTGGGTTTTTGTATAATATATCTGAAAACTTTATGATAGAAAATAGACCCGGGGGCCGTAGATTACACTAGTGGCTTTCTCGAGAAAATAGCATATGGTGGTTAAACAAATTACTGTTGGGCAATTGATAGAAGAGCAAATAATTATGACGATATCCAAGGCAATGCTCATGTATATAGGCATCACGTCCAAGATTAGTAGACCGACTCCTGGCTGCATGTAGTACTATTACTCCACACATCAACCGCTATCCAGCATGCATCTAGTGTATTAAGTTCATGGAAAAATGGAGTAATGCAATAAGAACGATGACATGATGTAGACAAGATCTATTCATGTAGGAATAGACCCCATCTTTTTATCCTTAATAGCAATGATACATGCGAGCCTTGCTACCCCTTCTGTCACTGGGTGAGGACACCACAAGATCGAACCCATCACAAAGCACCTCTTCCATTGCAAGAAAAATCAATCTAGTTGGGCAAACCAAACCAAAGTTTCGGAGAAGAAATACGAGGCTATAATAATAATTCATATAAAGATCAAAGAAGACTCAAATAATATTCATAGATAGAACTGATCATAAACTCGCAATTCATCGGATCCCAATAAACACACCACAAAAAGTCATTACATCAAATAGATCTCCAGGAACATCGAGGAGAACATTGTATTGGGAATCAAAAAGAGAGAAGAAGCCATCTATCTACTGCCTACGGACCCGTAGGTCTGTGGTAAACTACTCATGCATCATCGGAGGAGCATCAATGAGGATGATGAACCCCTCCGTGATCGTGTTCCCCTCCGGTAAGGTGTCGTAAAGGGCCTCTAGATTGGATCTCGTGGTTCTGGAACTTGCGGCGGCTGGAATTGTTTTTCATCGACTCCCCTAGGGTTTCTAGAATATTTGGGTATTTATAGAGCTGAGAGGCAGTGGAAAGGACTCCCATGGGCCCCACTACCCACTAGGGCGCGCCTGGGGCCTCTGGCGCGCCCTGGTGTCTTGTGGGCCCCACGGGCCTCCGCTCGGGCACTTCCTTGGCTCCCAAGTTGTCTTCTTGGCAGAAAAAAATCTCCAAAAAGTTCGCTGCGTTTGGACTCCATTTGATATGGATATTCTGCAAAGTAAAAAACAAGCCAAAAAGAGCAACTGGCACTTGGCACTATGTCAATAGGTTAGTCCCAAAAAATGATATAATGTTGCTATAAAACTAATATAAAACATCCAAGAATGATAATATAACAGCATGGAACAATAAAAAATTATAGATACGTTGGAGGCGTATCAACACTCTACGTCTAAGACTCCCCAAAATAGACTCATCCATCTTCCTCCAATGGTGATGAAACCAAAGTGATGGAAACCAAAGTTCTGATACCAGTTGTAGGATCGAAGAAGATATGTCTAGAGGGGACTTAACTAACCAAAGGTGCAGTTTTTAGTTTTCTTGAAACTTAGGCAGATTTTGGCGCAAGTTAAGATAACCCCAAGACTTTCTACACATGCATAACGTAATCGTGCGGAAAGTAAGGGGTAGAGTCGAAAGATCAAATGCAGTGGGGTAGAGTCGAAAGTAGGGGGTAGAGTCGAAAGATCAAACGCAATGAAGACATGATGATTTTTGGCATGGTTTTGATAGTGGTGCTACCGTACATCCATGTTGATGGAGATTTCAAACCACGGAGGGTAACAGTTGCGCAAGTCCATGGAGGACTCCATCCACAAAGGGTCCACGAAGAAGCAACCTTGTATATTCCACCATGGCTTCTATCCACGAAGGACTAGCCCCACTGGGTAGATCTTCACAAAGTAGGGGATCTCCTTGCCCTTACAAACTCCTTGGTTCAACTCCACATGATCTTGGAGGCTCCCAAGTGACACCTAACCAATCTAGGAGACACCACTGTCCAAAATGTAACAGATGTTGTGTTGGTGATGAGCTCCTTGCTCTTGTGCTTCAAATGATAGTTTCCTCAACACTCATTCTCTCTCTAGAAATTTGGCTTCAGTAGGAGAAGGATTGGGGTGGAAAGCACCTTGAAGAGGCTAGAATTTAAGGTTCAAATGGTAGGAATGGAATCTCTTGATCTCAACACATGAGTAGGTGGTTCTCTCTCAGAAAATGAATGGTCAAAGTTGTGTTCTGTTTTGATGGCTCTCTTAGAGAGTAAGTGGTGGTAAAGGGGTATAAATAGGCAGCACCAAAAATCCAACCCATACAAACTTTTGACCCAACTTGGTGGCCCTGATATGATAATCTTAGTGAGACCGACTTGTGCAAAAGACTTGACGGTTAGGCTTTCCGGTGAGACCGATCATACCAATTCGGTGGGACCGAAGTGCACTGTCTAGGGGTAAAACCTTGTTTCGGTAATTTCGATCGATTTATCTCGGTGATTCCGAAATTAAGCGACTTCATTAGAAAAGCTTGGCAAGGCCATCTCGGTGGGACTGAGAACCATTTCGATCAGACCGAATTGTTAGGATTTTGTCTATGGTAATGGAATGATCCTCTCGGTGGGTCCGGACTATATGATATCGGTGGGATCAAAATGATGAATTAGGGTTTTGAAAAATGTGTTTTGGGAAAGTGATGGAGGGTTTTTGGAGCAATATCACTAAGCACATTGAGCAACAATCTCATTAATAATACCCCATCCCCTTTTAACAGTACTGGCTTTCCTAAGGGACTCAATGTGACCTTGGATCACTAAACCAAAAATGTAGAGTCTTGGGGTAGCCAATTATTGTCCTTGACATTTTGGAGTGGTCCACATCCTCATGTCCTTGCCATGCCGCTGTTGAACTTATCTAAAATATTCTAGGTAATAGTCCAACAATATGTATGTTGACATTAATTAGCAAAACCACCAAGGGAGGAAATGTGTTTTCAAAATGGCTGACAAGTCTACAATTATTGATGTTGGTATTTGTGAGGATGTTCTTGTTGTGGTTGCTAATGTTATGATCACTATTAAAGATATCGGCCGATTTATCACGTATCGTGTGGTGACCACTAAGATTAGGCCTTATCTTTGACATTTATCATTGAGACTGATTTATCACTCTGGCAGGCGATAAATCGTTAGATTCCTGATTAATCGGGCTAGGCCCCTAACGTCTGAAAACCCAAAAGGCTGAATTTTGGCCCCCCTAAGGCCCCTTCGGTGGCCTTCTGTGACGCCCCCGATTTGACCGTACACTAATCATGCACGCAAATGTGTATGATCAAGATCAGGGACTCACGGGAAGATATCACAACACAACTCTAAAACATAAATAAGTCATACAAGCATCATAATACCAGCCAGGGGCCTCGAGGGCTCGAATACAAGTGCTCGATCATAGACGAGTCAGCGGAAGCAACAATATCTGAGTACAGACATAAGTCAAACAAGTTTGCCTTAAGAAGGCTAGCACAAAAGTAGCAACGATCGAAAAGGCAAGGCCTCCTGCCTGGGACCTCCTAACTACTCCTCGAAGCCGAACTCCATGTAGAATCATCCTCGGGATCTCTAGCTCCTGGACTCCAGCATCTGGTTGCGACAATCAGGTATAGGAAGGGGAAAAGAGGGAGAAAAGCAACCGTGAGTACTCATCCAAAGTACTCGCAAGCAAGGAGCTACACTACATATGCATGGATATATGTGTAAAGGGCCATATCAGTGGACTGAACTGCAGACTGCTAGAATAAGAGGGGGATAGCTAATCCTGTCGAAGACTACACTTCTGGACATCTCCATCTTGCAGCACGTAGAAGAGAGTAGATTGAAGTCCTCCAAGTAGCATCGCATAGCATAATCCTACCCGGCGATCCCCTCCCCGTCGCCCTGTTAGAGAGCGATCACCGGGTTGTATCTGGCACTTAGAAGGGTGTATTTTATTCAGTATCCATTTCTAGTTGTCATAAGGTCAAGGTACAACTCCGGGTCGTCCTTTTACCGAGGGACACGGCTATTCGAATAGATAAACTTCCCTGCAGGGGTGCACCACATAACCCAACACGCTCGATCCCATTTGGCCGGACACACTTTTCTGGGTCATGCCCGGCCTCGTAAGATCAACACGTCGCAGCCCCACCTAGGCTCAACAGAGAGGTCAGCACGCCGGTCTAAACCTATGCGCGCAGGGGTCTGGGCCCATCGCCCTATGCACACCTGCACGTTGCGT
This sequence comes from Triticum aestivum, assembly GCF_018294505.1. Lineage (NCBI taxonomy): Eukaryota > Viridiplantae > Streptophyta > Magnoliopsida > Poales > Poaceae > Triticum > Triticum aestivum. The sequence goes on from NC_057799.1 coordinate 204,842,777, forward strand.
ACGCGGCCGGAAGCAGACCTAGCCTAGCAGGCGTTCCAGTCCAATCCGGCGCGCGCCACTCAGTCGCTGACGTCACGAAGGCTTCGGCTGATACCACGACGCCGGGATACCCATAACTACTCCCGCGTAGATGGTTAGTGCGTATAGACCAAATGGCCAGACTCAGATCAAATACCCAGAACTCGTTAAGCGTGTTATTTGAAGTAACCGCGAACGCCGACCAGGGCCAGGCCCACCTCTCTCCTGGGTGGGCTCAACCTGCCCTGTCGCTCCGCCACAAAGTAACAGTCGGGGGCCATCAGGAACCCAGGCCCACCTCTACCGGGATGGAGCCACCTGTCCGTTCAGCCCCCTCATCAAAATCACTTGCGGGTACTCAACGAGCCGACCCGACTTTAGTCACCACATGTGTCATGTATATAAAGTATATAGTATATACCCGTGATCACCTCCCAAAGTGATCACGGCCCAGTAGTATAGCATGGCAGACAGACAAGAGTGTAGGGCCACTGATGGAACACTAGCATCCTATACTAAGCAGTAGGATAGCAGGTAAGGGTAACAACTATAGCAACAATGACAGGCTATGCATCAGTATAGGATTAACCGAAAGTAGTAACATGCTACACTACTCTAATGCAAGCAGTATAGAGAAGAATAGGCGATATCTGGTGATCAAGGGGGGGGGCTTGCCTGGAAGCTCAGCCGAGAAGGAGGGGTTGTCAACACCGTAGTCGTACTGGGTAGCAGCGGCGTCGGTCTTGGTGTCTAACGCGAGAAGAGGGAGAAGAAACAATAAATATAATGCAAACATAAGCATGACGGTGCAAGACATGACAATGAGTGGTGCTAGGTGTGCCCTAACGCGGTAGGAGGTGATACCGATGAAGTGGGGGATAATCCGGGAAAGTATCCCCGGTGTTTCGCGTTTTCGGACAGACGAACCGGAGGTGAAATGTCGCAGGTTCGCTATGCTAGGGATGTGTGGTCGACGAACGGAGAGCGTATTCGGATTAGTCTCGTCGTTCTAAGCAACTTTCATGTATAAATTATTTTAATCCGAGTTACGGTTTATTTTATATGATTTTCTAAAGTTTTATCAATATTCTGAAATTATTAATTCGAAATCAATTGAAAAAAATGCTATGCGCACCCAGCACAGGTACACAGAAGTGTACCCAGGGGATGACTAGCCTAGTCTATGACAGTGGGGTCAGGGGGTTTTGGTTGACTGTTGACCAGGTCAATGATTGACCAGTCAACAGGGTTAGTGGACCCACAGGTAAGTGTGATTTGTGATAAAATTATTTAGTTAATCAATTTACCTAGTGGGCCACATGTAATAGACCCAAAGTGAGGTGCGTTAGTACAAGAGGGAATTAGTACTAGAGGGGGATTAGTACTAGAGGGATTAGTACTAATCTAATGGGGGCCGGCCTCCTGGACAGAGGCAGTAGCTGCAGCCGCAGCACGCACGAGCACACAAGGATGCCAGCGGCTGAAACCAGCGATGCCATCAGCAGGGATGCGGCGCGCACGCACGCGCGGGCTGGGCGCAACCATTACGCGGCCCCGGGCAGCAGCAGTTACAGCACGCGGCAGCAGGAATAGCAGCTAGCAGAAGGAGCAACAGGAGGGAGGAGGGGCGGCCGACGCGGGCGGGGCAGCAGTGGTCGACGCGGCGGGGAGCTCCAGCGAGTGGAGGCGGTCGCGGTGAGGTGTAGGGGCACAGGCGGGGGGGGGGGGTGACAGAGCACAGTGGGGAACCTTGGCGGGCGCAGTGGCGGCAGTGGTGCGGAGGCGTCCGAGGGCCGGCGCGCGTGGCCGCAGCTAGGGGCGGAGTGAGCACGGGCCAGGGCGAGGCAGTGCGCAGGCGGGGCGGAAAAGGGTGCGCGGGGAGGCAGAGGTCGCGGCGGGAGCGGGCGAGTACGTGCGGGAGAGCGGAGCTCCGGCGGTCCGGCCAAGACAGCCGAAGTGCGGGGCGGCGGCTAAACGGCGATGGAACAGCGAGGGAAAAGAGGGGAATCAAACGAGGGGCTCACATAGAACGCGATGTTGAGCTCGAGGAAGCCGGGGATGCAGCGGTGTTGACGAATCGACGGCGAGGCAGTGGCGACCGAGGCGGAGGAGACGGCGATGGCGAGCGCACGGGCTGCGTCGTCTTGGTTTGGTGCTCAGGAAGGATGAAGCCGGCCGCGGTGGATCTCCTGGATGTGTTCCCGCACGCCAGAGATGTCGGTGGCCGCGACAAGGGCGATGAGGTAGCGGTCACTGCATGGGCTCACGAGCTCGAATCCAAGCCCGAGAGGAGGTGGGAGATGGGGAATCGAGGGGGAATGGGCGTGCTCGATCTAGGGTTTTCGTTCGGCATAGTTATAGGCCGAGGGGGGAGGACGTGGAGGCCATCCATGGCCAGGTGCCATGGATGCACGACACGCACGCACTCAGCCTGTTCCTACTGTACCAAGGAGGGAGTAGGCCTTTACGTGGGCTGGGTTGCCCTGTAGCTGCGACCGGGCCAAGCGAACAGTGTCGGTTACCTTTTCCTTTTTTTTACTTGCGTCTTTTATCTCTTCTCTGTTTTGCAAATAGTTGGACCCCCAAATGAATTTTTTTTATAAATGAAACTTGACACCTAAATCACGCTCAATATTATGGTGTTGTACAAAAAGTTTCAAAGGACTTGGTGAAGTTTAAATATTTTATAAAGTATAAAAGGTATCTAACTAATTATTATTTTTTTGCTGCTGTTTTATGTATTCAAGAGCATTTAATTATTTTATAAAAATGTGGTCTTTCCGCCCTAATTACTTATGCAATATTTGGTTCACTCCGAACATTTTGTTTTAATACTTGAAAACTTTTATTGTTTGCTTGATTTTGAATTTGAATCGGTTCAAACTAACGTGAGATTAGCAACAGTAATCGAAGTGATGTGGCATCATTAGCAGAGGGTTACTGTAGCTTAATTATCCGGGCGTCACACCTTCCCGCACAACCGCAACACACATTTGGGATTTCACCCCGAACAGTTAGGATTTCAACCTCCTCGCACGCCGCGATGCAAGATCCACCACGCTGTCGTCGCACTGCTCGTCTCCGGCGGCCGTAGCTAGCACCACCCGAGCTAGGAACCCTGTGGATCCCCCTCTCCTCTTCCACGGGACCTCAGCCAGCAGCTCCCATCGCCATCGTAACTCCTCTGCAGCCCCATCGCCAATGCCCTGACCTGCTCCCCATCGCCATACTTTGCTATAGTAGCACTAGAGTTGTGCCCCTCTTCCTCTACCAGCACAGGAGCTGCACCACTCTTCCTCTCGCAGCACCGCATCCACGCATATTTTCTCCATCGCCGACGGCTGGTGTTGCTCGCCGCTGCCACCCTCCCCCCAGCAGCAGTATAGCGGCTCCATCCTCTGCCTCCTACTCCAATGAACATCAGCAGCTAGACACGCTATCCCTTTGCCAGCAGCAAGAAAACATCCTAGTATTGTTTATTTGTTGCGTCGTTGTCCTCGTTTTCAAACTACATCAATTGCCATTTATTCAGTCAATGAAAATGAGTGCCGGCTACTTTCATTTCTCCAGTCAATAACTGTGGTTGGAAGTGTGACGCCCGGATAATCATGCTACAGTAATCCCCCGTTAATGATGCCACATCACCTCTGTCACTGTAGTTAATCTCGGGTTAGTTCAAAAACCGATTCAAAATTCAAATTCAAAATCAAGTCAAACAATAGAAGTTTTCAAATGTCAAATCTAAAATGTGCAACTGTGGCAAATAATTCATAAGTATTGTTGGTGAAGAAACCAAATTTTTATCAAATGTTTAAGTGCTCAAAATTAATGAAAACAGTAGCTAAAACAATTAGTTAAATGCCTTTTCTTATTTTATAAATTAGCAAACTATTTTATTTAGGACTAGAACTTTTTGTGGCAGAGGTATAAATAGTACAATAATTTAGAAACTACTTTTGTATTTTAACTAACTAAAGTATTGTGGAAATTAAATAAACATGTAAAAAGAAAATAAAAGAAAAGAAAACAGAAATAAAACAAAGCCTCCTCCCTTGGGCCACCCAGCCCATCTATCTAGCAGGCCTGCACAGCCCAGCCCAACACCTCCCTGTTTTCCCCTTCCTCCTTCTACAGAAGCAGACGATGCCCTGGCGGCCATCCACGACGCCATGGCCGCGGTGGCGACCATCGGCGCCCATCCCGCCTATTTAGTCGACTCCGGCGCCCCCTTCTCCCCCCTGGAACCCTAACCCCTATCCCCTCGCGCCCCCCTCTCCCTCTGGCCTCTTCCCTCCCCACGTCACCCGACGCTGTCGTCGCTGTTCTTCTCGCACCGCCACGGCGACCGGCGACCCCGAGCTTCACCAACGCCTCCACGAGCTCCGGCGTTCTCCGCTCCTTTGTCTCCGACCATCAGCAGGAGCTGGCAGGCTCCGCTGAGGGCATTCTGCTCTGCCCCCTTCCGCCTCTGTCGCCGACGATCCTCGTCGTCTCCGACGAACCCGGCAGCTACTAATCCGTCAAGGGCTTTTCTTGGCCGCTCGGTGAGCTCCTCTCTCCCTCCATTCCTCCTTCCCGCAGCCGCGTTCGTCCCTAGCTAGTTCGCCGCCGTTGTTGTGCCTCTGCTTCCGCCCGCGTGCTCGTAGCCGTGTCGTTGCTGCGCGTCGAGCTCAGATGAGCTCGGGATCGTGCTCAGCATGTCCGTGCGGGCCCGTTGCCCCCTCCCCCGCGCTTTGTCGAGCCCCGTAGCGCCGACCCCGTGCTCCGACCGGATGCGCCTCTGCGTAGCTCGTCGCCGGCGTCGTTCCGGCGACCTTTTGGTCTTTTGCTTGCGCCCATCTTGCTCGCGCGTGCACGTAGGCCTCGCCCCGCTCTCTAGATTGCCCGATCTCGCGCCGTACCACCGTTGCCGTTGCTCGCCCGAAGCACCTCGCCGCCGGCGAGCTCGAAGCGCTCGACCCCGTCCGTTCCAGCCACTCCGGCAACCACCGTTGGACGCGCGGCGCCGAGCCGCGTCGAACGCGCCCAGCCACAACCCCGCAGACCCCCTGTGCGCGAAACCCACGCCCCTCCCGAGCCGCGCCGCCGCCTTTGGCTCGTCGGAGTCAACTCCGGCGCGTCTCCGGCCGGTGTCTGACGTGGCGCCGCGTGGCCTCCCCTGTGAGGCTGACGTGTGGGCCCATGGGGCCCTGTTGACTATGTTGACCTAGTCAACTCGCTGACTGGGCAGCCCAGAGCCACTGACAGGCAGGCCCCATTCCTTTAATCAACATTTAATAATTAAAACTTATTTAGTTAAACTAATTAGACACTGACAGGTGGAGCCTACTAGCTAATTAACTTAGTTTAGTTAAATTAACCACTGTTAATTAGTCCAGTCACTCACCAGTGGGACCCACTGGACCCGCATGTCAGTTTTGACCTGGTCAGCGTGTCTGTTGACCGCTGACATCATCCCCATGCAATGCTGATGTCATAATTCCTTTTCTGTTAATTCTGTTAATTTAAATAATTTCAGAAAATGTTTAAACCTTTAGAAATTCATAGAAAATAAACCGTAACTCCGATGAAAATGTTTTCTACATGAAAGTTGCTCAGAAAAATCCAACGAATCCGAATACGCGGTCCGTTCATCTGTCACATGCCCCTAGCATGCTGAACATGGAACATTCCCCCTCCGGTCATCTGTTTGATACAGGTCCGGAACCGGGAATACATTCCCGGTTGAATTCCTCCTTCACCTTTATTGTGTAGCCATATGTTAGGTCACACCCGTCACATCATATTGCCATGTTATGCTTTGTGATGCTATGCTTGCTTTATATTTGTTGTTTCTTCCCCCTCTTCTCTCCGGTAGACCCCGAGACCGATGCCGCCCCTGTGATCGACTACGTCGAAGACGACCCCTCCTTGCCAGAGCAACCAGGCAAGCCCCCCCTTGATCACCCGATATCGCCTATTCTTCTCTATACTGCTTGCATTAGAGTAGTGTAGCATGTTACTGCTTTCCGTTAATCCTATCCTGATGCATAGCCTGTCATTGTTGCTACAGTTGTTACCCTTACCTGCTATCCTACTGCTTAGTATAGGATGCTAGTGTTCCATCAGTGGCCCTACACTCTTGTCCGTCTGCCATGCTATACTACTGGGCCGTGATCACTTCGGGAGGTGATCACGGGTATATACTATATACTTTATATACATGACACATGTGGTGACTAAAGTCGGGTCGGCTCGTTGAGTACCCGCAAGTGATTCTGATGAGGGGGCTGAAAGGATAGGTGGCTCCATCCCGGTAGAGGTGGGCCTGGGTTCCTGACGGCCCCTGACTGTTACTTTATGGCGGAGCGACAGGGCAGGTTCAGACCACCTAGGAGAGAGGTGGGCCTGGCCCTGGTCGGCGTTCGCGGATACTTAACACGCTTAACGAGATCTTGGTATTTGATCTGAGTCTGGCCATTTGGTCTATACGCACTAACCAACTACGCGGGAACAGTTATGGGCACTCGACGTCGTGGTATCAGCCGAAGCTCTTCTTGACGTCAGCGACGGAGCGGCGCGCGCCGGATTGGACTGGAACACATGCTAGGCTAGGTCTGCTTCCGGCCGCGTACGCAACATGCAGGTGTGCAATGGGCGATGGGCCCAGACCCCTGCGCCATAGGATTTAGACCGGCGTGCTGACCTCTCTGTTGAGCCTAGGTGGGGCTGCGACGTGTTGATCTTCCGAGGCCGGGCATGACCCAGAAAAGTGTGTCCGGCCAAATGGGATCGAGCGTGTTGGGTTATGTGGTGCACCCCTGCAGGGAAGTTTATCTATTCGAATAGCCGTGTCCCTCGGTAAAAGGACGACCCGGAGTTGTACCTTGACCTTATGACAACTAGAACCGGATACTTAATAAAACACACCCTTCCAAGTGCCAGATACAACCCGGTGATCGCTCTCTAACAGGGCGACGAGGAGGGGATCGCCGGGTAGGATTATGCTATGCGATGCTACTTGGTGAACTTACCATCTACTCTCTTCTACATGCTGCAAGATGGAGGTGGCCAGAAGCGTAGTCTTCGACAGGATTAGCTATCCCCCTCTTATTCTGGCATTCTGCAGTTCAGTCCACCGATATGGCCCTTTACACATATACCCATGCATATGTAGTGTAGCTCCTTGCTTGCGAGTACTTTGGATGAGTACTCACGGTTCCTTTCTCCCTCTTTTCCCCCTTTCCTTTCTACCTGGTTGTCGCAACCAGATGCTGGAGCCCAGGAGCCAGACGCCACTGTCGACGACGACTCCTACTACACCGGAGGTGCCTACTACTACGTGCAGCCCGCTGACGACGACCAGGAGTAGTTAGGAGGATCCCAGGCAGGAGGCCTGCGCCTCTTTCGATCTGTATCCCCGTTTGTGCTAGCCTTCTTAAGGCAAACTTGTTTAACTTATGTCTGTACTCAGATATTGTTGCTTCCGCTGACTCGTCTATGATCGAGCACTTGTATTCGAGCCCTCGAGGCCCCTGGCTTGTATTATGATGCTTGTATGACTTATTTATGTTTTAGAGTTGTGTTGTGATATCTTCCCGTGAGTCCCTGATCTTGATCGTACACGTTTGCGTGCATGATTAGTGTACGATTGAATCGGGGGCGTCACAAGTTTGTATCAGAGCCGACTACCTGTAGGAATCCCCCTTTCCAACTCCTTGGCCGAAGTCGAGTCTAGTCATTGAAAAACTTTTACTAACATGGCTGTGTGGCTTACGGGCCCACGTCGCCATTGGGTGGTATTAGGATCTTTTACTCCTCGATCCTTACTCTGGGACTCTGATCTCTCTTCTATTCGGGTTAAATGATTTTACTAAATCTGACTCTAGGTTCTCGTAGCTACTTCTCCCGGAGAGCCCCTTATCACAGATGATCGCCTACTGCACTAGAAGATTTCGAAGTTACTCCCCGATACTCTTTCGAGACTTTGTGCTTGTTGCTTTTGCAATTCCCTACCACTGATCTATCCCTATGGATAAATACTTACAACCGTCGTTCTTAATTCTGTTCCAAGTTGATCTTGTTAATACAAGATGCCCCGAACCGCTCTCCGTTGTTCCAAGAATCCTTTGAGCTTACTGCTATACAGTTCTTGCCTCATGAATACCCTTACGGATAATTCCTCGCGCTTATCGAGTATCCACTCTTTCCCAGTTGTTCATGTGTTTCACAAAAGTTTTCGAAATACCATTCGATCTTCCAAAAATCCTGAGCATCCTCTTGCTCTTGAAATTCTTGCTTGCTTGTATTATGGTTAATCCCTTAAGTCTGGTAATCTTATTGGCATCCTTTGTCAAATATCATTTTGAGTCCATTGATTCAATATGTTGCGAATGCTCGCAATCCTCAATCATATCCTAGAGTTCATCCTTCCGGCTCAGACGTCATTTTTTTAACATGAGCTAGTTCTCGACTAATCAAATTACTGTCGATTGTATCACTAAGACTATTCAACTTATCCATCCCTAATCAGAACATTGCTTCTGATCCCTTGATTTGAAAATCATAATTCCTTTGCATTTGAGCTCTGGATTAGTCAGTTGTTTCTATAATCCAATGCCTTTGCATTTTACTTCCTCTGGTTGTGTGCCGATGCTCACATCAGCTCTGTTGTGGACCGACATATCCTTTAATGGATTTTATCCGACAACGTCCTTCATATTCAATAACCTTGTGAGCCTTCCCTTGGATACATAATGCCTTTGGTAAATTGTATCCTCTACTTTCTCAACCTTGCTCTGCTTTCGAGCTGGTGATATTTACTCTTCAAGCTTGTGGTATATGTTTCTAAGATGCCCCGATGGGTTGAACCTATACCTTCTCTAAAACCGTGTGAACCCGGAAGTTTTCGCGAGTCATACTCTTCTGGTGCTTCGCCAGATAACTTTTCAACACTACAACTTCGATAACGAGAAGTGGATAAAAGGTTATGCATTGGAGAAGTGGGAGTCGACCTTGAACTTTGTGTTCATGCCCATGGACACGATGTAGATCTTATCATTAAAGCTTCTCTTATGTTAATTATTCCCTCGGTATAAGTTCATCTTATATCTGGGATCTGGCCTTTTGCAATCGTGGTTCCGACCATGTTCTCCTTTAAATACCATTTCTCGTACAAGTTTAAGCACTTGTCTTCTGTAAGAGCAATACCCCAGTCCAACCTCTACTTTGGTTTGTCGTCGAGTATTACCCCCTGGTATCTCGAGATTATCACGGAACTGCATAACTTATTATGAGTTCTCCATCAAGTGCTACATTCTCATTGATTCCAACTTTTCACGGGCTTCGAGTTTTTTTAACACTCGAAACCACCGATAACTGAATCGAGTCCGCACTGCGATTAAGCAACTCTTAGTAATCTTCTTTACTTATGAGTTTGTACCCGATCACGTCAGTCCTAGCCTGATTGGCTACATCATTATTGTGCTGAATTTTAACTGTGCTACCTGGACCTTCCTAGCGCACAAATTTCGACAGTGAGATAATCTTGAGTCGATCTTCCTCGTCATATCACTTCTCCTTGAACAGCAAACTTGATTTCGAGTTTGTGTCCTAACCGTGGTTCCAATAACCTTTCGCTTTCATCATTCCTTTGACTTGATGTCATCATCGATCAATTACATCTTCTTGAAAACCTCTTGACAAATTTGTCGTGATCATTGTCAACAATTTGACTTCTTCCAAGTTGTGTGTTGAAATTCAGGATGAGAAATACCATCCTTGCCCCTCGATGAATTGTGTTATCATCGACAACATTCTTGCCTCCCCCCAACACAAACTTGTTCATATTTTGTGTTGTATCTTGATTTCCCTGCTATCCAACTTATGTTATGTTCTACCGTGGAGTATTACCATCTTTGATGTCAAGAATGTCGTGAGCATTACTCCACCTCTTAAGAATTCTTGGTACAGTGATACTTCTCACCATCACCATTCTTTCTTGGTCCCCGTGTTGTTTCTAAACGAAATACCGACAAATGGTCTGTGATGTGTAAATTCTAAACTTCTAGCAACCCTATTGCTTTGAAGTTATTGGTCTATAGTTTCATTCTACGTCTATGGCTTAATGAATCATCATTCGAACATTGATCGTGCTACCTAGCCCATATTTCGGGTGCACATTTCAACCAATGTTTAACTGTGTATGTTTTCCTCGAGCATACATCATTAAGTCATTCGATCTAGCTAATGTTATCTCCTTGTTCACATAGTTGTGGAAATCCATCTTTTGGAAATCTCAATGGATTGTCGCTGAGTCAATCAGTCACCTCCTCACCTCTCCTTGATTTAATGATGAACCCTTGTTCGGAACTCGCTTCCATAGTTCATCTCCCGAGAATCTTCGATGTCGTTTCGACAATTTGTGTTGCACCTTTCTTCTCAGGCATCCTGAGTCTGAGTTATCCTGACACCAATCAGATCTGAATCTCGGTCAGATATGATGGTTGGAACATATTTCCAAGAGTTATAACATTGGTCTATTTATGACCCGGTAAGGTGATGTCATGCCTAACACACCTGGCCGGAGGACCTATTGTTATAAGTTTTCCTTTTTAGCAAGGTTAGCTATTCTTCCATGAGGAAATTGTAAGACTTACTCTATAAGTTGTTCCTGATGGATCCTTTGTGTATCCATAGCCTGATCTTACCTAATGACCATGTCAATGCTATCTCGAAGCATGTCTGTGGTACTCCGATCTTCAATAAAAACATTTGAAGCACAATGCTAAATTTTCGTTATCAATTATTCAAACACCGTTGTTTGGGTAATGTCATGAACTTCCTCTTCCCTAACCTAAATGGTTCTCTTCTAACCATTGTCCTTGGGAAGGATATACCCCTGAAATATGTGTTTAAACACATTTTCCTTTCCATTGTTCTGTTTAATCTGATAATCATATTTTCCTTTCTATTGGTTGGTTTAACGTTTCTGGTGATCATTATGATCTAAGCAGTATTAATTCCCTGCTTGTGCAAACACCTCGGTGTACAACTCTGTCAGTAAGACCCTGTTACTATTGTTGGTGACATTCCGGTAACCACCGATGGACGAGAACTTTGCCTATTGGTCCGCCTCGTTTCAACGAGCAGGAAAATGGTTCTCTTCGTCCCTCGCCCTTGGTACCGACGATGTTGCTGACATATAACTGACAGGCTACCCTCTGACATGCCTTGCTATCATGATCATGCAAGATGTCACCGCCCTTCCTACTTTAACCACATGGTGGGCCCATAACCCATAGTTCCAGAGGATCAAAACCTGAATCTCTTGCACTCCTTGTTCCCAAGATTGTTCCTCGCATGTGGCCTCGTATGCAATTCACAAGCTACATTCCAAGAGATCATCAATTCTGGTATGAAACACAATAATTATTCCCGTTGCTCTAAGCCCCTTTCACACTCTGTTTCCGACAACGAACGATTGTCTATCCGCTTGAAACTTCTTATGGTACCATCAAACCTTACTCTCGATGTGTTTTAATTGTTCAACCCGAGAGGTACTCATATGCTCATTCATGGGATTATCCCAGATTATTACCCTTATAGCATTCTGTCATTGCCGATCTGCCCCGTTACCTATTCGTAAGTACGAAGGAACCCCCGAAGAAAGGATGACGACTTCATAATGATGACCTGAAGCAGTGGAATGAAGACATCAATGTAATGGATCGACCTCTTCGAGAAGAGCAACCAAAGACGAGAAGATCCGTTAGAATTTCGTAACCAGAACTTTCCCCCTTGCACCCCTCTTAAATCTCGGGACGAGATTTCTTGTAGTGGAGGAGAATTGTGACGCCCGGATAATCATGCTACAGTAATCCCCCGTTAATGATGCCACGTCACCTCTGTCACTGTAGTTAATCTTGGGTTAGTTCAAAAACCGATTCAAAATTCAAATTCAAAATCAAGTCGAACAATAAAAGTTTTCAAATGTCAAATCTAAAATGTGCAACTGTGGTAAATAATTCATAAGTATTGTTGGTGAAGAAACCGAATTTTTATAAAATGTTTAAGTGCTCAAAATTAATGAAAACAGTAGCTAAAACAATTAGTTAAATGCCTTTTCTTATTTTATAAATTAGCAAACTATTTTATTTAGGACTAGAACTTTTTGTGGCAGAGGTATAAATAGTACAATAATTTAGAAACTACTTTTGTATTTTAACTAACTAAAGTATTGTGGAAATTAAATAAACATGTAAAAAGAAAATAAAAGAAAAGAAAACAGAAATAAAACAAAGCCCCCTCCCTTGGGCCACCCGGCCCATCTATCTAGCAGGCCTGCACAGCCCAGCCCAACACCCCCCCTGTTTTCCCCTTCCTCCCGCTACAGAAGCAGACGGTGCCGTGGCGGCCATCCACGGCGCCATGGCCGTGGTGACGACCATCGGCGCCCCATCCCGCCTATTCAGTCGACCCCGGCGCCCCCTTCTCCCCCTGGAACCCTAACCCCTATCCCCTCGCGCCCCCTCTCCCTCTGGCCTCTGCCCCCCCACGTCGCCCGACGCTGTCGCCGCTGTTCTTCTCGCACCGCCACGGCGACCGGCGACCCCGAGCTTCACCAACGCCTCCACGAGCTCCGGCGTTCTCCGCTCCTTCGTCTCTGACCATCAGCAGGAGCTGGGAGGCTCCGCTGAGGGCATTCTGCTCCGCCCCCTTCCGCCTCTGTCGCCGACGATCCTCGTCGTCTCCGACGAACCCGGCAGCTACTAATCCGTCGAGGGCTTTTCTTGGCCGCTCGGTGAGCTCCTCTCTCCCTCCATTCCTCCTTCCCGCAGCCGCGTTCGTCCCTAGCTAGTTCGCCGCCATTGCCGTGCCTCTGCTTCCGCTGGCGTGGTCGTAGCCGTGTCGTTGCTGCCCGTCGAGCTCAGATGAGCTCGGGATCGTGCTCAGCACGTCCGTGCGGGCCCGTTGCCCCCTCCCCCGCGCTTTGTCGAGCCCCGTAGCGCCGACCCCGTGCTCCGACCGGATGCGCCTCCGCGTAGCTCGTCGCCGGCGTCGTTCCGGCGACCTTTTGGTCTTTTGCTCGCGCCCATCTTGCTCGCGCGTGCACGTAGGCCTCGCCCCGCTCTCTGGATTGCCCGATCTCGCGCCGTACCACCGTTGCCGTTGCTTGCCCGAAGCACCTCGCCGCCGGTGAGCTCGAAGCGCTCGCCCCCGTCCGTTCCAGCCACTCCGGCCACCACCGTTGGACGCGCGGCGCCGAGCCGCGTCGAACGCGCCCAGCCACAACCCCGCAGACCCCCTGTGCGCGAAACCCGCGCCGCTCCCGAGCCGCGCCGCCGCGCCCCTCCCGAGCCACGCCGCCGCCTTTGGCTCGTCGGAGTCAACTCCGGCGCGTCTCCGGCCGGTGTCCGACGTGGCGCCGCGTGGCCTCCTCTGTGAGGCTGACGTGTGGGCCCATGGGGCCCTGTTGACTATGTTGACCCAGTCAACTCGCTGACTGGGCAGCCCAGAGCCACTGACAGGCAGGCCCCATTCCTTTAATCAACTTTTTAATAATTAAAACTTATTTAGTTAAACTAATTAGACACTGACAGGTGGGGCCTACTAGCTAATTAACTTAGTTTAGTTAAATTAACCACTGTTAATTAGTCCAGTCACTGACCAGTGGGACCCACTGGACCCATAGGTCAGTTTTGACCTGGTCAGCGTGTCTGTTGACCGCTGACATCATCCCCACGCAATGCTGATGTCATAATTCCTTTTCTGTTAATTCTGTTAATTTAAATAATTTCACAAATTTTTTAAACCTTTAGAAATTCATAGAAAATAAACCGTAACTCCGATGAAAATGTTTTCTACATGAAAGTTGCTCAGAAAAATCCAACGAATCCGAATACACGGTCCGTTCATCTGTCACATGCCCCTAGCATGCTGAACATGGAACATTCCCCCTCCGGTCATTTGTTTGATACAGGTCCGGAACCGGAATACTTTCTCGGTTGAATTCCCCCTTCACCTTTATTGTGTAGCCATATGTTAGGTCACACCCGGCACAGCATATTGCCATGTTATTCTTTGTGATGCTATGCTTGCTTTATATTTATTGTTTCTTCCCCCTCTTCTCTTCGGTAGACCCCGAGACCGATGCCGCCCCTGTGATCGACTACGTCGAAGACGACCCCTCCTTGCCAGAGCAACCAGGCAAGCCCCCCCCCCTTGATCACCAGATATCGCCTATTCTTCTCTATACTGCTTGCATTAGAGTAGTGTAGCATGTTACTGCTTTCGGTTAATCCTATCCTGATGCATAGCCTGTCATTGTTGCTACAGTTGTTACCCTTACCTGCTATCGTACTGCTTAGTATAGGATGCTAGTGTTCCATCGGTGGCCCTACACTCTTGTCCATCTGCCATGCTATACTACTGGGCCGTGATCACTTCGGGAGGTGATCACGGGTATATACTATATACTTTATATACATGACACATGTGGTGACTAAAGTCGGGTCAGCTCGTTGAGTACCCGCAAGTGATTCTGATGAGGGGGCTGAAAGGACAGGTGGCTCCATCCCGGTAGAGGTGGGCCTGGGTTCCTGACGGCCCCCGACTGTTACTTTGTGGCGGAGCGACAGGGCAGGTTGAGACCACCTAGGAGAGAGGTGGGCCTGGCCCTGGTCGGCGTTCGCGGATACTTAACACGCTTAACGAGATCTTGGTATTTGATCTGAGTCTGGCCATTTGGTCTATACGCACTAACCAACTACGCGGGAACAGTTATGGGCACTCGACGTCGTGGTATCAGCCGAAGCTCTTCTTGACGTCAGCGACGGAGCGGCGCGCGCCGGATTGGACTGGAACGCCTGCTAGGCTAGGTCTGCTTCCGGCCGCGTACGCAACGTGCAGGTGTGCAATGGGCGATGGGCCCAGACCCCTGCGCGCATAGGATTTAGACCGGCGTGCTGACCTCTCTGTTGAGCCTAGGTGGGGCTGCGACGTGTTGATCTTCCGAGGCCGGGCATGACCCAGAAAAGTGTGTCCGGCCAAATGGGATCGAGCGTGTTGGGTTATGTGGTGCACCCCTGCAGGGAAGTTTATCTATTCGAATAGCCGTGTCCCTCGGTAAAAGGACGACCCGGAGTTGTACCTTGACCTTATGACAACTAGAACCGGATACTTAATAAAACACACCCTTCCAAGTGCCAGATACAACCCGGTGATCGCTCTCTAACAGGGCGACGAGGAGGGGATCGCCGGGTAGGATTATGCTATGCGATGGTACTTGGTGAACTTACCATCTACTCTCTTCTACATGCTGCAAGATGGAGGTGGCCTGAAGCGTAGTCTTCGACAGGATTAGCTATCCCCCTCTTATTCTGGCATTCTGCAGTTCAGTCCACCGATATGGCCCTTTACACATATACCCATGCATATGTAGTGTAGCTCCTTGCTTGCGAGTACTTTGGATGAGTACTCACGGTTGTTTTTCTCCCTCTTTCCCCCCTTTCCTTTCTACCTGGTTGTCGCAACCAGATGCTGGAGCCCAGGAGCTAGACGCCACTATCGACGATGACTCCTACTACACCGGAGGTGCCTACTACTACGTGCAGCCCGCTGACGACGACCAGGAGTAGTTAGGAGGATCCCAGGCAGGAGGCCTGCGCCTCTTTCGATCTGTATCCCTGTTTGTGCTAGCCTTCTTAAGGCAAACTTGTTTAACTTATGTCTGTACTCAGATATTGTTGCTTCCGCTGACTCGTCTATGATCGAGCACTTGTATTCGAGCCCTCGAGGCCCCTGGCTTGTATTATGATGCTTTTATGACTTATTTATGTTTTAGAGTTGTGTTGTGATATCTTCCCGTGAGTCCCCGATCTTGATCGTACACGTTTGCGTGCATGATTAGTGTACGATTGAATCGGGGGCGTCACAGTAAGCAAGTTTATTGTCAATAAACTGTAGTTGTAAGCATATTGTCATTTCTTCAGTCAATAATTGCCTACTAGTAGTGATAAAATTCAGTCATTTTTGAGTTTAACTGTAGGTCTGCAAGTACTGACAACTAGTTGTTGTTGCCCTTCAGTCATTCAGTCTGTTTTGAGTTTAATAGAATCATGTACATAATAAGCTGCCCTTCTATGTTGTTGCCTTTTTTGAAGGATGTTGTAGCCCTTTTCTTTTATTTACAGAATAAGAATCATCAATCATGTACAGAATAAGTTCCCCTTTTATTAGTATGATTCTCATACATGTTGTTGCCCTTTTTTAGATGTCTGCTTCCGGTGCTTTTGAGGTTACAAGGTCCAAACTTAAGAGAAACTCGGATGACATGGCATGGGAGTTTGCTATGCTGATTGATCCAGATGGTCTGCAAAGAGTGAAGTGGAAGCATTGTGGAGAAGTGATGCCTGGAGGGGTGACTAGGATGAAGCAACACATTGCTCAGATCAAAGGGTCAGTGACAAGTTGTATGCAAGCCACACTAGAACAGCAAGCTCGGTGTAAGGATGCATATGAGGCGCCAAAGAAGAAGAAGAAGCAAAATCTACAGGAAGAAAATGAAGTAAGAGCCTTGATGAGCATAGAGGCCAATGAGGAAGATCAAGCAATATTAATGAAGTTGGCAACAGTGACCCAAAGAAGGGGCCTATGGATCAATATCTTGCTCCAATCGACCCGTTGATCCTGTTGAACATGAAAAAGTTTCAGCGGAATATAAATGATAGTGTTGATAAGGAGAGAAGCTATAGAGTAGGGCAATATTTAGCCAGATGGTTGTACAAGAAAAATGTACCCTTGAATACTATAGTGTGCATTGAGAAAATTGGTACACACAAGTCATTGAGAAAAATGTACCCTTCAATGTTGTAGGGAATATAAATGATAGTGTTGATAAGGAGAGAAGCTAAAATGTGCATTGAAAGTTAGGAACAATCTTTCTTGGATCAAAGGAGGCATTGGCTGATGCACACACAAGTCAATACATCTTCGATTATGTAGATGAGTGCACTCAGAAAATTGGTACTAATCTCAACTTCTTAATTTGCTCTCATTCATTGCTTTTCAATTTTTCATCATGTGGTTGTATGCTGAATGCTGTGATTTCATTATTGTGTTTTGCAATGGTGTTTTGTAGGGGCTGATAATGTTGTTCAAGTAGTCACGAATAATGCATCAAAAAACATGGGAGCAAAGGGGATGTTGAAAGCCCAAGATATTTTGGACCTCATGCGCAACTCACATAGTTAACTTGATGGTCGAAGGAATTAGCAAGTTGAAGCATTTTGGTCCTGCAATAACCAAAGCCAAGGAGATGACAATTTTCCTTTATGCACATCATGCCACATTGGCATTGTTGAGATCTTATACAAAGAAGAGGGACATTATTAGGCCAGGAGTGACCAGATTTGCTTCGACATTTCTTACATTGCAAAGTCTCGTTGCTAAGAGGAAGCAACTGATGAAGATGTGTTGTAGTGATACTTGGGAAGAATGCAAGCACACTAGAACAAAGAAAGGAAAGTTCGCTCATGCCACAATATTTTTTTGAACAATTAAGATAGCAGGAGAGGCTCCTACTGTTGATTCATTAAAATATTTTTTTACAATATTTACATGGGGGGCAGAAGCCAGGGCTCATGCCACAATAATGAGTAGGGCATTCTGAAAAATGTATCTCTTTGCATCAAGGTATTGTTAGATGGACTACAATTTGTATCTTGTACGCTTGGTTAATTGTGTTTTACACTTTGTGCTTGTATGCATCATTCTCATATGTTACATAGTTAAATAGTAACCAATGTAGTGCTTGTGTATGTTTGATGCAAGGTTTTTGAGCCATTGGTGAAGTTACTTAGGTTGGCTGATAGTGATGGGCAGTCCATGGCCTCCATGTATGGAGAAATAATAGAGACAAACAAGGCAATAATGCTTGACTTCAACCGCAAGCATTATTGCCTTCTTTGTTCAATAACATCCATCAACCCGGCATGACTTCTAAATCGGTGAAGATGCTTGTGGTAGTATAACTATAATAGGGATTCACTGCATATGCTGCCATGTGCCTTTTAATAAAGATGAGATAGAGTTTGAGTCTGATGATGATACGGTTGGGGTGATAGAAGAAAATGATGAGGAAGACCTGACGCAGCCTTGAATCCTAGGCCTTTTAATAATCTAATTCCTTGTATTGTGTATTGTTTGCTAGCAGCCTACTGCCTTATTTTGGTTGTGACTTGTGACTTGTGAGAGAATTAGAGAGCTAAGAACTACCTTATTTTGGTTGATTGGTGTTTGGTTGTTTGCTAGCAAAGTAGTAACAAGTAGGACTAAGAAGTTGAAGTAGGAGTGTAGAACTAAGCATATTTGTGTACTCTGGACCTGTTATGTATGGTTGTGCTGCCTATCCAGTATCCACTATGATACCATCTTAGTTTATTTGTGGACTAAGTCTAATATATTTATATATGTACTGCAACCTACCTACTATATTAGATTATTTGTGGACTCATATATGCAGTTATGTACTGTTATTCTGCCTATTGTTGCTTGTTATGTAAATGAGTAAATCTATGCACTACTATCCCATTTGAAAATGCCCAAAAAGGATATGTGTTGTTGAAGTGTTGTCCAATTTTTGTTTGTTATGTAACATTGTAGTATCTATGTACTCTTGTCCTGTTTGAATTTCAAACATGCAAAAACATGACATGTGATGTGCTACACTACTACTTGTGAGCTACGTTGGGATTTCCTCGAAGAGGAGAGGATGATACACTGCAGTAGAGATAACTATTTCCCTCAGTTAAGAACCATGGTTATCAATCAGTAGGAGAACCATGCAACTCCTCGTGGACAACACAAAATAACAAATACTTGGACCCAATGCAAAGAAGGGGTTGTCAATCCGTTGGCGGTTAATTGCAAGGATCAAATCTTGTAGTGATAGATAGATAAACAAAAACACAAAATAAAAGTAAAGTAAATAAATTGCAGCAAGGTATCTTTGGATTTTAATATATGATAAAGATAGACCCAAGGGCCATAGTTCTCACCAGAGGCTTCTCTCCCGAACAAAAAGCATAAGGTGGATAAACAAATTACTGTTGGGCAATTGATAGAAATGCATAGTTATGACGATATCCAAGGCAATTATCATGTATATAGGCATCATGTCCCAGACAAGTAGAACGACTCCTGCCCGCATCTACTACTATTGCTCCACACATCAACCACTATCCAGCATGCATCTAGAGTATTAAGTTCATAAAGAACGGAGTATCGCCTTAAGCAAGATGACATGATGTAGACAAAGTAAATCCAATTAATATGAATAAACCCCATCCTTTTATCCTTAATTCCAACATACAAATATGTGTCATGTCCCTTTCTGTCGTTGGGACTGAGCACCGCAAGGTCGAACCCATCACAAATCCCCTCTCCCATTGCAAGATAAATCAATCTAGTTGGCCAAACCAAACAGATAGATCGGAGAGAAATACAAAGCTATAATAATCATGCATAAAAGAGTTCAGAGAAGACTCAAATAATACTCATAGATAATCTGATCATAAACCCACTCTCGGGGATCTGGAACTGGGGGTACCCAGGTCCGTCTGCTTGTGGCCCAGCGCGTGGCATCGTCAAAGGCCTGGCGCGGCCCAGCGTCAAGAATCCACGAGAAAAGCTCTCGCGAGGCCCCTGCCTCGCGAGGCACACATCAGCAAGCATCGCCAGGCGCCCCGAGGGCTTCACGATGGGCGGTCTCCCGAGGCTGCCTCTCGATACCACTCGCGAGGTAGACATCCCTATGCTCGCCACCTCGCCTCGCGCGGCACATGGGTGACGCTAGCCACGATGAAGGGAGCCAGAAGGGCCCAGCAGGCGCCGACCAGGACAATTTCCTCTTTGGTGCTAAGGGACCAAGGCCAGCGCGCGAGTTCCCGAGGAATCCCAAAGCTTGCCATTCCGGTGCAACAAGACCAGGATGACAGGCTCGCCAGGATGGAGGTCATCGCCGAGCCCACACGCGCGTCACGACCAGAAGCTTTGCAGGCAAAGACCACCTTTAGTCAGGATAGGGTGTACTCCTGTCCCCCTTTGAATTTGGTCGTTGTGGCATCCCTCCCTTCCTAGAGTTTTCAGGGAAGAGGACCAAGGCCAGTATAAGTAAAGGTTAGTCTCCACCATACAGAGGGATTCGATCAGAGAAGTTCGAACCCTGAGCCCTCGAGAGGCAGTTCATCCTTGTACCAGCACACACATTCCTCCTCTCGTGAGGCAATCCACCACAAAGCAGGAGTAGGGTCTTACACCGCAAGGTGGCCCGAACCTGCGTAAATCATTGTGTTCCATTCCTCTTCCCTCTCGCTCAAGCATGACGAAGCATCGCCGTGAGGCAGTGAGCAGTGAGCCGTAGCTTAGTGGAGTTTTTTGCACGCAACCCAGAGTTTGAACCATCCCTAGTGTCTACGGAGCCCCGATTCCGACATTTGGCGCGCCAGGTAGGGGGTGTGTGATACGTCTCCATCGTATCTACTTTTCCAAATGCTTTTGCTCTTAATTTCGACTTTAATTTGCATTATTTGAATGAAACTAACCCGGACTGACGCTGTTTTCAGCAGAACTACCATGGTGTTTTTTTGTAGAAATAAAAGTTCTCGGATTTGGATGAAACTTTTTGGAGAATTATTTTGGAATAAATAAAAATACTGGAACCAAGACCCACTGGAGGGGGGCCTAGCTGCCCACGAGACACCAAGGTGCGCCACCCCTCTCTGGCGTGCCCTGGTGGGTGGTGGGGCCCTCGAGCCTCCGCTTACCCTAATTCCGCCGCTATAAAAATCCTATTTTTACAAAAAAACAGGAGAGGAAGTTTCATGTCGCCGCCACCTCCTGTTTTTTATCGGGAGTCCACATCTGGAGCCCATTCGGGGCTCCGGAGAGGGGGATCTTCGGTCTTCGTCATCATCAACCATCCTCCACCACCAATTCCATGATGCTCCTCGTCGGGTGTGAGTATTTCTTTCGTAGGCTCGGTGGTCGGTGAGGAGTTGGATGAGATTCATCATGTAATCGAATTAGTTTTGTTAGGGCTTGATCCCTAGTATCCACTATGTTCTGAGATTGATGTTGTTATGACTTTGCTATGCTTAATACTTGTCACTAGGGCCCGAGTGCCATGATTTTAGATCTGAACCGTTTATGTTATCACCATTATATTTATGTCCGTGTTCAGATCTTGCAATTCATATTCACCTATTATGTGTGTTATGATCCATAAACCCCAAGGTGACAACAATTGGGATACTTTCCGGTGATGAACGTAGTTTGAGGAGTTCATGTATTCACTGTGTGTTAATGCTTTGTTCCGGTTCTCTATTAAAAGTAGGCCTTAATATCCCTTTGTTTCCTTATGGACCCCGCTGCCACGGGAGGGTAGGACAAAACATCTCATGCAAGTTCTTTTCCATAAGCATGTATGACTATTTACGAAATAAAGCCTACATTATATTTATTAACTGGAGCTAGTTCTGTGTCGCCCTAGGTTATGACTGATATATGATGAATATTATCCAATGCAATCATCGATCCAATGCCGACGAGCTTTCCACATATTGTTGTTGCTAAGTTACGATTGCTATTACTACTGTTACAACTGCTACAAAACTGTTACTGCTGTTACTGTTACCACTGCTACTGTTACTACTACTATCAAACTATCATATTACTGTGGTACTGATCACTTTCCCGCAGATATTTAATCTCCAGGTGTGGTTGAATTGACAACTCAACTGCTAATACTTACAAATATTCTTTGGCTCCCCTTGTGTCGAATCTATAAATTTGGGTTGACTACTCTAGCCTCGAAAACTATTGCGATCCCTATACTTGTGGGTTATCAAGACCTTTTTCTGGCGCCGTTGCCAGGGAACATAGCTATATTTGTCGAGTCACTTGGGATTTATACCTATTTATCGCTACAAAGAATCTGAAAGATACACGAACCAAGATTTTTCCCTCTAAGACGAGGGAGATAAGGAACTGCCATCTAGCTATGTACCTGATTCGCCTTATGTTTTGAGTAAACTTGCAACACCACCACATGCTATTAATCCTGATATGTCGCAAGTTATTGATGATGCTACTTCTACTATGAATGATGCTTATGATCAAGGGGTCACCACAGTGGCAAATCAGTCATTGTGTACTGATTAGATAGCAAACAGTGCTATCATACCTAACTCTACAGACAGGGCAGAGCGCATTAAATGCGCCGCTTAGTGTCACATCATGGAATGCCCGGCAAGCCTTGCCAAGCTGTTCGGCCACCTTCTTGTCTGTCTGCTTGACACGTCTCTGGATGGGTGTCATGTGGAGGTGATTTCCTTAGGAAGTGGCTGCCAACTGTGAAGAAATAGCCACTTAGTCACTTGGGGGCTTGACACCGCACCGATCGATGACTTGCATCGTTGTCAGGTGGAGCGGTTGATACGTCTCCAACGTATCTATAATTTTTAATTGTTCCATGCTTTTATATTATCTGTTTTGGATGTTTAATGGACTTTAATATGCTCTTTTATATTATTTTTGGGACTAACCTATTAACCGGAGGCCCGGTGCCAGTTGCTGTTTTTTTTGCCTATTTCAGTGTTCCGCAGAAACGGAATCCAAACGGAACGAAACCTTCGCGAGGATCTTTCTTGGAACAAACGCAATCCAGGAGACTTGGAGTGGAAGTTAGAGACGCAACGAGGTGGCCACGAGGTAGGAGGGCGCGCCCAGTGGGGTAGGCGCGCCCCCACCCTCGTGGGCCCCTCATAGCTCCACCGACGTCCTTCTTTTGCCTATATATACCCTTGTACCCTAAAAACATCCAGGAGAGCCACGAAACCACTTTTCCACTGCCGCAACCTTCTGTACCCGTGAGATCCCATCTTGGGGCCTTTTCCGGCTATCTGCCGGAGGGGGATTCGATCACGGAGGGCTTCTACATCAACACCATAGCCTCTCCGATGATGTGTGAGTAGTTTACCACAGACCTTCGGGTCCATAGTTATTAGCTAGATGGCTTCTTCTCTCTCTTTGGTTCTCAATACAAAGTTCTCCTCGATGTTCTTGGAGATCTATTCGATGTAATACTTTTTGCGGTGTGTTTGCGAGATCCGATGAATTGTGGGTTTATGATCAAGATTATCTATGAAGAATATTTGATTCTTCTCTGAATTCTTATATGCATGATTTGATATCTTTGCAAGTCTCTTCGTATTATTGGTTTTGTTTGGCCTACTAGATTGATCTTTCTTGCAATGGGAGAAGTGCTTAGCTTTGGGTTCAATCTTGCGGTGTCCTTTCCCAGTGACAGTAGGGGCAGCAAGGCACGTATTGTATTGTTGCCATCGAGGATAAAAATATGGGCTTTATATCATATTGCTTGAGTTTATCCCTCTACATCATGTCATCTTGCCTAATGCGTTACTCTGTTATTATGAACTTAATTCTTTAGATGCATGCTGGATAGCGGTCGATGTGTGGAGTAATAGTAGTGGATGCATAATCGTTTCGGTCCACTTGACACGGGCGTGATGCCTATATTCATGATCATGCCTAGATATTCTCATAACTATGCGCTTTTCTATCAATTGCTCGGCAGTAATTTGTTCACCCACCGTAATTTATGCTATCATGAGAGAAGCCACTAGTGAAACCTATGGCCCCCGGGTCTATTTTACATCATATTAGTTTCCCGTCAACTTGCCAATTTCTGTCGCCGTTTATATTGCAATCTTTACTTTCCAATCTATACAACAAAAATACCAAAAATATTTATCTTATTATGTTTATCAGATCTCACTTTTGCAAGTGGCCGTGAAGGGATTGACAACCCCTTTATCGTGTTGGTTACAAGGTTCTTGATTATTTGTGTAGGTACTAGGTGACTTGCGTGTAGTCTCCTACTGGATTGATACCTTAGTTCTCAAAAAATTTAGGGAAATACTTACGCTACTTTGCTGCATCACCCTTTCCTCTTCAAGGGAAAACCAACGCATGCTCAAGAGGTAGCAAGAAGGATTTCTGGCGCCGTTGCCGGGGAGATCTGCGCTCAAGTCAAGACATACAAAGTACCCATCACAAACTCTTACCACTGGCATTACATTATTTTCCATTTGCCTCTCATTTTCCTCTCCCCCACTTCACCTTTGCCATTTTATTCGCCTCTTTTTCGTTCGTCTCTTTTCACTTGCTTCTTGTGTGCTTGTGTGTTGGATTGATTGTTTGTCACGATGGCTCAAGATAATACTAAATTATGTGGCTTTTCCAATACTAACAACAATGATTTTATTAGCACTCCGATTGCTACTATTACTGATGCTGAATCTTGTGAAATTAATGTTGCTTTGTTGAATCCTGTCATGAAAGATCAATTTTCTGGCCTTCCTAGTGAAGATGCCGATACCCATCTAAACCACTTTGTTGATTTGTGCGATATGCAAAAGAAGAAAGATGTGGATAACGATATTGTTAAATTGAAGCTATTTCCGTTTTCGCTTATAGATCATGCTAAAACTTGGTTCTCTTCTTTGCCTAAAAATAGTATTGATTCATGGAATAAGTGCAAAGATGCTTTTATCTCTAAGTATTTTCCTCCTGCTAAGATCATCTCTCTTAGAAACGATATTATGAATTTTAAGCAACTTGATCATGAGCATGTTGCACAAGCTTGGGAGAGGATGAAATTAATGATACGTAATTGCCCTACACACGGTTTGAATTTATGGATGATTATACAAAAAAATATGCCGGATTGAATTTTGCTTCTAGAAATCTTTTAGATTCGGCTGGAGGAGGCGCTTTTATGGAAATCACTTTAGGATAAGCTACTAAACTCCTAGATAATATTATAGTTAATTATTCTCAATGGCACACCGAAAGACCCACTAGTAAAAAAGTTCATGCGATTGAAGAGATTAATGTTTTGAGTGGAAAGATGGATGAACTTATGAAATTGTTTGCTAATAAGAGTGTTTCTTCTGATCCTAATGATATGCCTTTGTCCACTTTGATTGAGAATAATAATGAATCTTTGGATGTGAATTTTGTTGGTAGGAACAACTTTGGTAATAACACGTATAGAGGAAACTGTAATTCTAGGCTGTTTCCTAATAATTTCTCTAATAATTATGGTAATTCCTTCAACAACTCTTATGGAAATTTTAATAAGATGCCATCTGATTTTGAGACTAGTGTTAAAGAATTTATTATTTTGCAAAAGAATTTCAATGCTTTGCTTGAAGAAAAATTGCCTAAGATTGATGAGTTGGCTAGGAACGTGGATAGAATTTCTCTTGATGTTGATTCTTTGAAACTTAGATCTATTCCACCTAAGCATGATATCAATGAGTCTCTCAAAGCCATGAGAATTTCCATTGATGAGTGCAAGGAAAGAACCGCTAGGATACGTGCTAAAACAGATTGCTTTGTGAAAGCGTGTTCTTCTAGTTTTCATGATAATAATGATGAAGATATAAAAGTGATTGATGTGTCTCCTATTAAATCTTTGTTCTCCAATATGAATCTTTATAAAGATGGGACTGGAGATGAGTCAACTTTAGTTAAAAGGTGTCCCAATGATTCGGAGTTTTTAGATCTTGATGCTAAAATTAATAAAAATGGGATTGAAGAGGTCAAAACTTCACATAGCAATGAACCCAATATTTTGGATTTCAAGGAATTTAATTATGATAATTGCTCTTTGATAGATTGTATTTCCTTGTTGCAATCCGTGTTAAATTCTCCTCATGCTCATGATCAAAATAATACTTTTACTAAACATATCGTTGATGCTTTAATGCAATCTTATGAAGAAAAGCTTGAACTAGAAGTTTCTATCCCTAGAAAACTTTATGATGAGTGAGAACCTACTATTAAAATTAAGATTAAAGATCATGAATGCTATGCTTTATGTGATTTGGGTGCTAGTGTTTCCACGATTCCCAAAACTTTGTGTGATGTGTTAGGTTTCCGTGAATTCGATGATTGTTCTTTAATTTGGACCTTGCGTATTCCACCATTAAGAAACCTATGGGAAGGATTAATGATGGTCTTATTGTTTCAAATAGGAATTATGTGCCCGTAGATTTCATTGCTCTTGATATAGATTGCAATCCTACATGCCCTATTATTCTTGGTAGACCTTTCCTTAGAACGATTGGTGCAATTATTGACATGAAAGAAGGAAATATTAGATTCCAATTTCGTTAAGGAAAGGCAAAGAACACTTTCCTAGAAAGAAAATTAAATTACCTTATGAATATATTATGAGAGCCACTTATGGATTGCACACCAAAGATGACAATACCTAGATCTATTCTTGCTTTATGCCTAGCTAGGGGCGTTAAACGATAGCGCTTGTTGAGAGGCAAACCAATTTTATTTTTGTTCCTGTTTAGTAATAAATAATTCATCTAGCCTCTGTTTATATGTGGTTTTATTTTTTAATTAGTGTTTGTGCCAAGTAGAACCTTTGGGAAGACTTGGGTGAAGTCTTTGCGATCTTGCTGTAAAAAACAGAAACTTTAGCGCTCACGAGATTAGCTGCCATTTTTACTGGAGAGTGCTTTTAGGTTGATTCTTTTTGAATATGATTAATAGACAAATTACCCACGTCCACAAATTTATTTCAGAATTTTTGGAGTTCCAGAAGTATTCGTTTGATACAGATTGCTACAGACTGTTCTGTTTTTGACAGATTCTGTTTTTCGTGTGTTGTTTGCTTATTTTCATGAATCTATGGCTAGTATCGGGGGGTATGAACCATAGAGAAGTTGGAATACAGTAGGTTTAACACAAATATAAATAAATAATGAGTTCATTACAGTACCTTAAAGTGGTGGTTTGTTTTCTTACACTAACGGAGCTCATGAGATTTTTTGTTTAAGTTTTGTGTTGTGAAGTTTTCAAGTTTTTGGGTAAAGATTTGTTGGATTTTGGAATAAGGAGTGGAGAGAGCCTAAGCTTGTGGATTCCCAAGGCACCCCAAGGTAAAATTCAAGGACAACCAAAAGCCTAAGCTTGGGGATGCCCTGGAAGGCATCCCCTCTTTCGTCTTCGTCTATCGGTAACTTTACTTGAGGCTATATTTTTATTCGCCACATGATATGTGTTTTGCTTGGAGCGTCTAGTATGATTTGAGTCTTTTATTTTTAGCTCACCACAATCATCCTTGCTGTACACACCTTTTGGGAGAGATACACATGAATCGGAATTTATTATAATACTCTATGTGCTTCACTTATATCTTTTGAGCTAGATAATTTTGCTCTAGTGCTTCACTTATATCTTTTTAGAGCACGGTGGTAGTTTTATTTTATAGAAATTATTGATCTCTCATGCTTCACTCATATTATTTTGAGAGTCTTTTAGAACAGCATGGTAATTTGCTTTGGCTATAAAATTAATCCTAATATGATAGGCATCCAAGATGGGTATAATAAAAACTTCCATATAGACTGCATTGAATACTATGAGAAGTTTGATCTTGATGATTGTTTTGAGATATGAAGATGGTGATATTAGAGTCGCGCTAGTTGAGTAATTTTGAATTTGAGAAATACTTGTGTTGAGGTTTGCAAGTCCCATAGCATGCACGTATGGTAACCGTTGTGTAACAAATTTGAAGCATGAGGTGTTTCTTTGAATGTCCTCCTTATGAGTGGCGGTCGGGGACGAGCGATGGTCTTTTCCTACCAATCTATCCCCCTAGGAGCATGCGCGTAGTTCTTGGTTTTGATGACTTGTAGATTTTTGCAATAAGTATGTGAGTTCTTTATGACTAATTTTGAGTCCATGGATTATACACACTCTCACCCTTCCATCATTGCTAGCCTCTTCGGTACCGTGCATTGCCCTTTCTCACCTCGAGAGTTGGTGCAAACTTCGCCAGTGCATCCAAACCCCGTGATATGATACGCTCTATCACACATAAGCCTCCTTATATCTTCCTGAAAACATCCACCACACCTACCTATTATGGCATTTCTATAGCCATTCTGAGATATATTGCCATGCAACTTTCCACCGTTCTGTTTATTATGACACGCTTCATCATTGTCATATTACCTTGCATGATCATGTAGTTGACATCGTATTTGTGGCAAGGCCACCATGCATAATTTTTCATACATGTCACTCTTGATTCATTGCTCATCCCGGTACACCGCCAGAGCCACTCATATAGAGTCATATTTTGTTCTAGTATCGAGTTGTAATCCTTGAGTTGTAAATAAATAGAAGTGTGATTATCATCATTATTAGAGCATTGTCCCGTGTGAGGGAAAAAAGAGAAAGGCCAAATAAAAAAGAAAAGGCCCAAAAAAAAGAGAAAGGCCAAATAAAAAAAGGAGAAAGCCCAAAAAATGAGAGAAAAAGAGAGAAGGGGCAATGTTACTATCCTTTTTCCACACTTGTGCTTCAAAGTAGCACCATGATCTTCATGATAGAGAGTCTCTTATTTTGTCACTTTCATATACTAGTGGGAATTTTTCATTATAGAACTTGGCTTGTATATTCCAACAATGGGCTTCGTCAAATGCCCTAGGTCTTCGTGAGCAAGCAAGTTGGATGCACACCCACTTAGTTTCTTTTGTTGAGCTTTCATACATTTATAGCTCTAGTGCATCCGTTGCATGGCAATCCCTACTCCTCGCATTGACATCAATTGATGGGCATCTCCATAGGCCGTTGATTAGCCGTGTCGATGTGAGACTTTCTCCTTTTTGTCTTCTCCACACAACCCCCATCATCATATTCTATTCCACCCATAGTGCTATGTCCATGGCTCGCGCTCATGTATTGTGTGAAAGTTGAAAAAGTTTGAGAATACTAAAGTATGAAACAATTGCTTGGCTTGTAATCAGGGTTTTGCATGATGAGAGCATTTTGTGTGAGGAAGATGGAGCATGACCAAACTATATGATTTTGTAGGGATGAGCTTTCTTTGGCTATGTTATTTTGAGAAGACATAATTGCTTGGTTAGTATGCTTGAAGTATTATTATGTTTATGTCAATATTAAACTTTTGTCTTGAATCTTTCGGATCTGAACATTCATGCCACAATAAAGAAAATTACATTGAAATATGTTAGGTAGCATTCCACATCAAAAATTCTGTTTTTACCATTTACCTACTCGAGAAAGAGCAGGAATTAAGCATGGGGATGCTGATACGTCTCCAATGTATCTATAATTTTTGATTGTTCCATGCTATTATATTATCTGTTTTGGATGTTTAATGGGCTTTAATATGCTCTTTTATATTATTTTTGGGACTAACCTATTAAGCGGAGGCCCAGTGCCAGTTGCTGTATTTTTGCCTATTTCAGTGTTTCGCAGAAAAGGAATATCAAACGGAATCCAAATGGAACGAAACCTTCGCGAGGATCTTTCTTGGAACAAACGCAATCCAGGAGACTTGGAGTGGAAGTCAGAGACGCAACGAGGCGGCCACGAGGCAGGAGGGCGCGCCCCCACTCTCGTGGGCCCCTCGTAGCTCCACCGACGTACTTCTTTCGCCTATATATACCCTTGTACCCTAAAAACATCCAGGAGAACCACGAAACCACTTTTCCGCCGCTGCAACCTTCTGTACCCGTGAGATCCCATCTTGGGGCCTTTTCCGGCGATCTGCCAGAGGGGATTCGATCACGGAGGGCTTCTACATCAACACCATAGCCTCTCCGATGATGTGTGAGTAGTTTACCACAGACCTTCAGGTCCATAGTTATTAGCTAGATGGCTTCTTCTCTCTCTTTGGTTCTCAGTACAAAGTTCTCCTCGATGTTCTTGGAGATCTATTCGATGTAATACTTTTTGCGGTGTGTTTGCCGAGATCCGATGAATTGTGGGTTTATGATCAAGATTATCTATGAACAATATTTGATTCTTCTCTTAATTCTTATATGCATGATTTGATATCTTTGCAAGTCTCTTCGAATTATTGGTTTAGTTTGGCCTACTAGATTGATATTTCTTGCAATGGGAGAAGTGCTTAGCTTTGGGTTCAATCTTGCGGTGTCCTTTCCCAATGACAGTAGAGGCAGCAAGGCCGTATTGTATTGTTGCCATCGAAGATAAAAAGATGGGGTTTATATCATATTGCTTGAGTTTATCCCTCTACATCATGTCATCTTGCCCAATGCGTTACTCTGTTCTTATGAACTTAATACTCTAGATGCATGCTGGATAGCGGTCGATGTGTGGGGTAATAGTAGTAGATGCAAAATCGTTTCGGTCTACTTGACACAGACGTGATGCCTATATTCATGACCATGCCTAGATATTCTCATAACTATGCGCTTTTCTATCAATTGCTCGGCAGTAATTTGTTCACCCACCGTAATTTATGCTATCATGAGAGAAGCCACTAGTGAAACCTATGGCCCCCGGGTCTATTTTACATCATATTAGTTTCCCGTCAACTTGCCAATTTCTGTCGCCGTTTATTTTGCAATCTTTACTTTCCAATCTATACAACAAAAATACCAAAAATATTTATCTTATTATCTTTATCAGATCTCACTTTTGCAAGTGGCCATGAAGGGATTGACAACCCCTTTATCGTGTTGGTTGCAAGGTTCTTGATTGTTTGTGCAGGTACTAGGTGACTTGCGTGTAGTCTCCTACTGGATTGATACCTTGGTTCTAAAAAATTGAGGGAAATACTTACGCTAGTTTGCTGCATCACCCTTTCCTCTTCAAGGGGAAACCAACGCATGCTCAAGAGGTAGCAGCGGTGGAGCCTTGGCGGGGTGGTCCGCCCTCGGTGTCCCCGACAAGCCTGCCGGGACAGTCTTGAGACTTGTCTTCAGAGCAACCTTGACCTCGCCAGGCTCGCCTGCCCGACAAGGGAGGTTTTTCCCTTAGTGGTATCTTGCTTCCTTTGGCTTGACTTGGTCTCCTTGATCCGCCCTTTGATTCCTCAAAGAGATGATCTCTTCTCCTTGGTTTGGCCTTGGATGTCACAATCTTGCCGGGCTGGTGTATTGTTGTCTGTGCACAAGTCAGGGGGAAACATACACCCCTGTTTGTGTACCCCGACAGAAGCCCCCGGGCCTGAGTCATACGTGTCGCTGGGCACGTTGGGTTAGGCCCCAAACAGTGTATGGACACATGGCGAGAGAATGTTGCGTGTGTAGTGGTTTGTCATGATAACCAGTTAGTCCAATGTCCACTCGGTGTAATTACCACGGGTCGTGGGGTAGTGGGACTGTAGCAGTTAATGTGAAATGGTAAATTTCTGAAGAATCGCGCCCTCCCCCACGTCCTTTCCTTAAGAGAGGAAAATGCAGAAGGGCACTGCTCATTCGTTGCCCGCTCCGCCCCTCCACCATCTTCTTACGCAAGCCAAATAACCATTCTTCCTTGTCGCCCATACTTGCCGCCAATCCCCTACCCAACTTCCTTCCCCTATTTGCGCCGCAGCTTGAAGAAATGGGGAAGAAGGCCGCCGCCAAGGGGAAGCAGACGGCCACCGCGAAAGAGGTGACCGCTAAGGGGAGCAAGAGAGCAATGGAGCTGTACAGGAGGCGGAGGGGAGACATCGTCTTCTTCCCGTCGGATCTGGACGGCGAAGTGCTGGAAGCAATGTACTGATACCAGTGGGGGAGGGAAGTCCCGAAAGGGCATGGCGCACCCAAAGTTCTGGTGGAGGGGAAAGAGGACCTCCCAGATTCATACCGATTCTTCTGTGCGTATTTCATCTGCGGGCTCTGCCCTCCCTTCTCGGATTTCTTTGAAGCAATAGTGGCGATCTATGGATTACACCTTCTAGATTTCATGCCAAATGCAATGGCATTCATGGCGATTTTCGCCCACTTGTGCGAGAACTTTGTCGGAGTTGCCCCCAATGTCGACTTGTTCAGGCACTATTTTGTCCCGTGAGTGGAGAACAAAGCCCACCATTCCGGCAACATAAGTTGGATGCCACGGGTGGCGAGGGGAAGCTGGGATTACCTCCCAGGTCAGCAGCGCGGCAGGTGGGAGGAATGGCGAGCAGATTGGTGCTGGATCCAAGACGAGAAGGCCCCAGATTTCTGCCAAGCGCGGACATAGTGTATCGAGCGCGGCAATGATTGGAGGAAATTCCGCCTCTCCGACGACAGGCTCCACCAGGTAATAAACAGGATCACCCACCTAAAGGCTGCCGGGCTAACTATCGGGCATGTGGGAACCGACTTCCTCCTTCGTCGCATCGCACCACTGCAGAAGAGGGACAAGTTCACCTGGGAGTATGGAGATGCAGCGGATAGGATGAGATTGCTCCCTGGCCTGACCAACAATCTGCCAGTCTATGACCATGCTTGGTTGTGTGATCAACTGCTTGGCGGCTTTGGGCTGTTCAAGTTGCCAGCAAACGTCATCCCAATGAACATCAATTCCGCCAGGGACCAGATCTTGAAATGGATGCCAGATTGCAATGCTCATGGAGTTTCGGGTGACTGGAAGTTACCCTCGCCCGACGAAGAGTTTGCATGGTCCTCCATCCTGGTGGAAAGGGATACCAGTGTGGAGACCAATATGTACAAGCGCACCTCCAAGGTGGAGGAGGCGTACATCAGGAAGCGGCTGGAGGAGGACAGGGCGCTTCGAGCTGCCGTGATGGCGAAGGCCGGGAAGGCAGCATAGGGAAAGGAGGAGGCTGAGGACGAAAGTTCCTCCCATGGCAGAAGCGAGGCGCAAGCCATGGAGGAGACTGCTGGGGATGATCCTGCCGGGGGCGAGCATGCCGGCGACGAGCCCTCCGGGATTGAGGCTCTA
This sequence comes from Triticum aestivum, assembly GCF_018294505.1. NCBI lineage: Eukaryota > Viridiplantae > Streptophyta > Magnoliopsida > Poales > Poaceae > Triticum > Triticum aestivum. Next base: position 204,875,591 of record NC_057799.1, read on the forward strand.
TACACTGCGGCAGCAGAGGCCCAAGAGGAAGAGGAGGATGAGGAGGTGGAGCAGCCCGAGGAGGAGGGGCTCGCGGTAGGCCCTCCAGCCCCTGAGCCAGTCTTGGACCAGCGCCCTCACAGGCGGGTTGCCAACCGGGGAGCAGTGGTTCCCGACCCTGCACCTTCCACTAAGAAGTTGAAGAAGATTACCTCTAAGGGAAACAAGCCGGACGCGGTGTGCCGGCAGTCATCCCGCCTTTCAGGGGCTAAAACCCCTCCCGCCAAGCAATCGGCGGCTGCGGGAGTTGACTCCAGCTCCCAGTCCAGCTCGAGCTCCTCGCAGAGCTCATCCTCATCGAAGCCCCCTGCACCTCGGCAAGGCTCAGAGTTGCCGGGAAGCTCCGTCCCTCCTTTCCAGAAGAGAAGAAGGGTGCCCTCGCTGCCCGTGGAGTTCGAGCTGAGCTCCATGCTCATTGACGAAGAGTAAGGAAGACCACTCCTTTTCTAGCAGTAGTTTCAGTATGCCTGATTGCTCTCGTTGACTGATTTTTCTCGCCCTCGTTGCAAGGGAGGAGGAGTAGGAGACAGAGACTCTCATCCAACGATCAAAACGTCTCAGGCGTGCGGAGCTGCCGAAGACTGTGGAGGGTACGGGCCTAGCGGGGAGCAGCACAAACGTCCCGACACCAAGCCCCCAGCTCAGCCCCCGGCACGAAAGCACGGGATTGGCTCCTACCGTGGGGAGCGATGCAGGAGAGTTCGCAACCTCCTCAGCTGGAGGAGGGGGGCAGATGACCCAGAGCGTGCCCCTTCAAGAAGGGCTTACTCCCCCCGCCGATCAAGTCAAGGAACCCCCGACGATGACTTCCACGGGAGAGCTTGCCCAGGACAACGCCGTGGTTGTCGCAGAAGGGGACAAAAATCATGGCCCGGCAACTGATGTTGCCAGGGAAACCGAGGCTTCCACCCAACAGACTTCTCCAGGTAATTCATTCGCTCTTTTTCCCTCGTTCTTTTACCATCTAGCTTCATGCTTCGGGCTTCTATGATACTTCTACTTCTTGATTTTTGCTTGCCGTCTTCACTTGCAGTCCCGCAGGTCGAAGAGCCTGAACTGCTGGAAGAAGTGTCCAGCATAGGGAGAGATGTCACGGATGAAGCCACCAAGATTGTTGCCGCGGAAGGACAGGGACATGCTGCCGGGAGCGTTCAGGAGCCCCTGATGGAGACGGAGTAGATCCCTGACGGCGCGCCTGGGGCGGGGACGACGGTCGAGGAGAAATTTCCCCTCCAAACCATGGACCCCCTCCCCTCATTTGGTAATATGGCGGGGGCCTCGCAGCCACCCTCGAGCCAGTTGGCGCATTGCGCAGCCTAGGCTCGGAGCCCCCGGCTCGTCAGTGGCGACGAGCGCAAAACTTGATGAAGAGCTCCAGCGCATTCTGGCGTCACTCTATCAAGGGGTCGAAGAGGTCGATGATTCTGTCACTGTTGCGATGGACTTGTATTTTATGGAGTCCATGGCGACGGGCATTAAGAATATGCAGGGCCGGCACAACCAGAAATGGTAGGCGCTCAAGGAGCAGCGCAAGTCTGCCAACAAGGTGGATCAGCAACTGACGAACAAAGGTAGCGAGCTGCACGACTGGCACGGCAAGCAGTTCCAGGTCCTGATGAGGCAGCAAGAGACAATCTCGATGGCGAGGGAGGATGTTATTGCCCAGGAGGCTCGCATGGTGGAGCGCAAGGCGCTTCTAGACGCTAGAGAGCAGGACATCTCTTCTCGGGAGGAGAAACTTGAGGCCACCCTCCGCGCCAACAACGACGATCTAGAAGCCCTTGTGCAGCAGCGCACTAAGGAGCTAGAGGACAAGCACAAGGCCGCCCTGCATGCCCTCACTGCTAATTCTGCCACTCAACTGAAGAAGCTCGCTGATGACCTTGCTGCTGCATCCACTGCCAAGACTGACCTCGACCATCAGGTGACCAATCTAACGGAAGAGATTGCCGGGAGCGCCAAGGAGGTCGCGGCCCTCAAGGAGGAGGCGCAGAAAGCAGAGATCCTTCTGAAGGATATGCAATCATAGCTCTCCTCCAAGAGCCAAGGCCTCGAGACCGCCAACGACACTATTGAAGATGTGAAGGCCAGGATCGGCACCTTGGAGAGCTCAGTATAATCCAGCAGGGCTCATGAGTAGCAACTAACAAAAGACTTGGACACTGCAAGGCGTCTTCGGAAGGATGCAGAAGACAAACTGGCGAACCATTCCAAGCAGGTCGACCTCTGGATCAAGAGCTTGATTGACGTTGCCGAGCGCCTCACTGCTCAAACTATGGCGATGGGCATGGACAGGCCAGTTTTTTCGGCGATGAGGCAGGAGGTCCCCATCGTCAAGCTAGGGGTCTTCTTCAATGAGCTGACCAACAAGCTGAAGGCTTATGAAGAGGGAAGGGCCGGTCGCTTTGTGACTGAATCCCAGAAGCTTTCCCGCAATGCCCTCCTCATGGTTCTGAGCAACATCGCCTGCCGCCATCCGGATCTCAACCTCGCTGATGGCTTCAAGAAGCCGTCGGAGGGTGTAGATGTTTCTGCCGCCGAAGAGAAGGCTGCCCCCCTCGCCGACAAAGTCCTTTCCGTCCCAACGGCTTTGCGAGGTCGCCAGGACCGACACTGAACTATCCTCGCCACCGCGCTATTCTAGCAAAACATGATGCATGTCATGTGTTTAGACATCGTACAGTTTATGCTTGTGTGAAACTGATGCTTTCGTTTAATCTTTGATTGCATGTTATTCCCTTTTAAACCTACCCGTCAGTGTTCGTATGATTAGTCCCTATGCATGTTTCGGTTGCCTGCCGGTATCATATTGCCACGATTGTCGTAAGGGTCAAGCCCTTAGCATTCATCTTGGCGTGGATGCGTCCCAGCAGGTTTTTCCTTGTTAGTTTTTGATGCAGTGATAACCCACAAGTTTAGGGGATCGCAACAATTTTCGAGGGTAGAGTATTCAACCCAAATTTATTGATTCGACACAAGGGGAGCCAAAGAATATTCTCAAGTATTAGCAGTTGAGTTGTCAATTCAACCACACCTGGATAACTTAGTATCTGCAACAAAGTATTTAGTAGCAAAGTAGTATGATAGTAATGGTAACAGTAGCAAAAGTAACAGTGATAGTTTTGTAGTGATTGTAATAGTAGCAACGGAAAAGTAAATAAGCGAAGAACAATATGTCAAAACCTCGTAGGCATTGGATCGGTGATGGAGAATTATGCTGGATGCGGTTCATCATGTAACAGTCATAACATAGGGTGACACAGAACTAGCTCCTATTCATCAATGTAATGTGGGCATGTATTCCGAATATAGTCATACGTGCTTATGGAAAAGAACTTGCATGACATCTTTTTTCCTACCCTCCCGTGGCAGCGGGGTCCTAACGAAAACTAAGGGATATTAAGGCCTCCTTTTAATAGAGTACCGGACCAAAGCATTAACACATAGTGAATACATGAACTCCTCAAACTACGGTCATCACCGGGAGTGGTCCCGATTATTGTCACTTCGGGGTTGCCGGATCATAACACATAGTAGGTGACTATAGACTTGCAAGATAGGATCAAGAACTGACATATATTCATGAAAACATAATAGGTTCAGATCTGAAATCATGGCACTCGGGCCCTAGTGACAAGCATTAAGCATAGCAAAGTCATAGCAACATCAATCTCAGAACATAGTGGATACTAGGGATCAAACCCTAACAAATCTAACTCGATTACATGATAAATCTCAAGCAACCCATCACCGTCCAGCAAGCCTACGATGGAATTACTCACACACGGCGGTGAGCATCATGAAATTGGTGATGGAGGATGGTTGATGATGACGATGGCGACGGATTCCCCTCTCCGGAGCCCCGAACGGACTCCAGATCAGCCCTCCCGAGAGAGTTTAGGGCTTGGCGGCGGCTCCGTATCGTAAAACATGATGAATCCTTCTCTCTGATTTTTTTCTCCCCGAACGTGAATATATAGAGTTGGAGTTGAGGTCGGTGGAGCTCCAGGGGGCCCACGAGGCAGGGGGCGCGCCCTGGGGGGGGGGCAGGTGCGCCTCCCACCCTCGTGGACAGGGTGTGGGCCCCCTGGCCTTGATTCTTTCGCCAGTATTTTTTATTATTTCCAAAAATAATCTCCGTGAAGTTTCAGGTCATTCCGAGAACTTTTGTTTCTGCACAAAGATAACACCATGGCAATTCTGCTGAAAACAACGTCAGTCCGGGTTAGTTCCATTCAAATCATGCAAGTTAGAGTCCAAAACAAGGGCAAAAGTGTTTGGAAAAGTAGATACGATGGAGACGTATCAACTCCCCCAAGCTTAAACCTTTGCTTGTCCTCAAGCAATTCAGTTGATAAACTGAAAGTGATAAAGAAAAACTTTTACAAACTCTGTTTGCTCTTGTTGTTGTAAATATGTAAAGCCAGCATTCAAGTTTTCAGCAAAGATTATGACTAACCATATTCACAATAACACTTAGGTATCATGTTTACTCATGTCAATGGCATAATCAACTAGCGAGCAATAACAATAAATCTCGGATGACAACACTTTCTCAAAACAATCATGATATGATATAACAAGATGGTATCTCACTAGCCCTTTCTGAGACCGCAAAACATAAATGCAGAGCACCTTTAAATATCCAGGACTGACTAAACATTGTAATTCATGGTAAAAGAGATCCAATCATAGTCATACCCAATATAAATTAATAGTAATGGATGCAATTGACAGCGGTGCTCTCCAGCTGTTGCTTTTTAATAAGAGGGTGATGACTCAACATAAAAGTAAATAGATAGGCCCTTCACAGAGGGAAGCAGGGATTTGTAGAGGTGCCAGAGCTCGATTTTGAAATAGAGATAAATAATATTTTGAGCGGCATACTTTCATTGTCAACATAACAACCAAGAGATGGCGATATCTTCCATGCTACACACATTATAGGCGGTTCCCAAACAGAATGGTAAAGTTTATACTCCCCCTCCACCAACAAGCATCAATCCATGGCTTGCTCGAAACAACGAGTGCCTCCAACTAACAACAGTCCCGGGGGAGTTTTGTTTGCAATTATTTTGATTTGATTTGCATAAAGCATGGGACTGGGCATCCCGGTGACCAGCCATTTTCTCGTGAGTGAGGAGCGGAGTCCACTCCTCTTGAGAATAATCCGCCTAGCATGGAAGATACAGACAGCCCTAGTTGATACATGAGCTATTCGAGCATACAAAACAGAATTTCATTTGAAGGTTTAGAGTTTGGCACATACAAATTTACTTGGAACGGCAGGTAGATACCGCATATAGGAAGGTATGGTGGACTCATATGGAATAACTTTGGGGTTTTAAGGAATTGGATGCACAAGCAGTATTCCCGCATAGTACAAGTGAAGGCTAGCAAAAGATTGGGAAGCGACCAACTAGAGAGCAACAACAGTCATGAACATGCATTAAAATTAATAAACATTGAGTGCAAGCATGAGTAGGATATAATCCACCATGAACATAAATATCATGAAGGCTATGTTGATTTTGTTTCAACTACATGCGTGAACATGTGCCAAGTCAAGTCACTCGAATCATTCAAAGGAGTATACCACCCTATTATACCACATCACAACCATTTTAATAGCATGTTGGCACGCAAGGTAAACCATTATAAACTCCTAGCTAATTAAGCATGGCATAAGCAATTATAATCGCTAATTGTCATTTCAAACATATTTATTCATAATAGGCTGAATCAGGAACGATGAACTAATCATATTTACAAAAACAAGAGAGGTCGAGTTCATACCATCTTCTCTCATCTCAATCAGTCCATCATATATCGTCATTATTGCCTTTCACTTGCACGACCGAATGATGTGTATAATAATAATAGTGCACGTGCATTGGACTAAGCTGGAATCTGCAAGCATTCAATAAACAGGAGAAGACAAGGTAATATGGGCTCTTTGTTAAATCAACAATAATGCATATAAGAGCCACTTCAACAATTTTATTATGGTCTTCTCCTATCGACCCCCAAAGAAAAGAAAAGAAATAAAACTATTTACACGGGAAAGCTCCCAACAAGCAAAAGAAGAACGGGAAATCTTTTTAGGTTTTCTTTTAATTATTACTAGTACAAGCATGGAAAGTAAACTAGCTAAAAGCTACAACTATTTTTTTGTTTTTCTTAAGGTTTTTCAAACACACAAGAAGAAAGCATAAAAAGGAAAATAAACTAGCATGGATATTACAGTGAAAAAGTATGAGCACCGACAACTAGCATGAGTATGTGAATATGAATGTAATGTCGGTGAGAGATACGTACTCCCCCAAGCTTAGGCTTTTGGCCTAAGTTGGTCTATGGCCACGGCTGGCCTGGCGGATATCCGAAGTTGTAACTGGGTCGTACTGAGATGCAGCGGCTATTGCATCGTGGGCTGCAGCTTGGAGGCGAGCTGCCCTCGTCCGCCTCTCGTACTCATTTGCCTCCTCCCTGATTATAAAATATCTTCCCTTTGCCTGAAGGTCAAAGAGAGTAGGAGTAGGGAGGACAATATTGAAGGTTTGACACCTGTCAAAGATTAGTCGGTACTGGAGAGGCAGTTCATTCCTCTCAACAAACTGATGGTGAACCATGGCATTAAAATCTAGATAAGAAGGATGCAATTCCATATCATAATCATGAATAGGTATATCAAGAAAATTAGCTAGACGGGTTGCATAAATTCCACCAAAGAAATCTCCATTAATTCTATTATTATGCAACCTACGTGCAACAATGGCTCCCAAATTATAATGTTTGTCTCCTAACACAGCGCTCCTGAGAACACTGAGATCAGGGACACACATGTGACATGCTTCATTCTTACCATTTATGCACCTACCTATGAAGAGAGCAAAATAATGTATAGCAGGAAAATGAATGCTCCCTATGGTAGCTTGTGTTATATCTCTAGACTCCCCCACAGTTATACTAGCAAGAAAATCTCTAAACTCAGATTTGCGAGGTTCACTAGGACTACCCCATTGTGGAAGTTTGCAAGCAGTATTAAAATCCTCCAAGTCCATAGTATAAGAATTTTCATAAAGATCAAACATGACAGTTTAAGAATTGCGTGATGATGAAAATTCAAACCTGCTCACAAAGGAATCAGTGAGATAGTGGTACTGACGGCACTTATCTGCCTCGAAGCTCACAAGATCAGCGTTATGCACATATGCGTTAAATTCTTCCTTGATTCCTGCTCGATCCATGAAGTCCTGTGAAGGCCATTCACAAGCCCGCACTTGAGCTTCCTTTGGTGGTTCATCGTCGGCATCGCGCATTGCGAGCCTGGGTCCTTGCTTCCTTGAAGGGCCACCTTGGTACATTTTCCTAAACATATTTCTTCCTCTAAAAAATTTCTAGTACCTTCAAATAAAAGTGAACCAAACTCAACAAAATTGATAGCAACTACTCCTACAAGTGCCTAGAGGCTATATCATGCATTAGAACTACTTCAAACCATATAAATTTGACATGCAAGCTCAAGAACATGGTCACCTAGGCAGCACAAATTTGCAATGAATAAAGCGCTAGAACAAAAACTAATTGGAGCATTGGAAGAGTCGCATACCAAGGAACAATCCCCCAAAGCAGTTTTGTGAGAGGAGCTTTGAGCAAGGAGATCGAAAATCGCAGCAAAATGAGCTAGAACTCGTGCTTGAGCTGGTTGGTGATTTTTTTGGGAGGAAGAAGGAGTGTGTGGTTGCTGGAATAAGTGGAGGGGAGCCACCATGGGCCCACGAGGCAGGGGGCGCGCCCTGGACCCTCGTGGCCAGGTGCTTGCTCCCCCTGCTGTGTTCTCAGTGCTAGATATTCTCAAATATTCCAGAAAAAATCATATTTCAATTTTGGGGCATTTGGAGAACTTTTATTTTCGGGGTATTTTTTTATTGCACGGTTAATTCAGAAAACTGACAGAAAATACTAATTTTACTTTATTTCAACTAAATAACAGAAAGTAAAAGGAGGGTACAGAAGGTTGTGCTTTCTAACTTCATCCATCTCATGCTCATCAAAAGGAATCCACTAACAAGGTTGATCAAGTCTTGTTAACAAACTCATTCCGAATCACATGAAACCGGAGAATTTTCGAATAGCACTAGGTTACCTCAACGGGGATATGCACGTCCGCAATAATAAGAATATCATATTTCTTCTTGACAGTAGGTAGAGGAAATTCAAAGCCTCCAAAAATAATCGATGGAATTTTTCCAATAGAATTTATACTATGCACTTGAGGTTGTTTCCTCGGAAAGTGTACCGTACGCTCATTACCATTAAAATGAAAAGTGACATTGCCTTTGTTGCAATCAATAACAGCCCCTGCAGTATTCAAAAAGGGTCTTCCAAGAATAATAGACATACTATCGTCCTCGGGAATATCAAGAATAACAAAGTCCGTTAAAATAGTAACATTTGCAACCACAACAGGCACATCCTCACAAATACCGACATGTATAGCAGTTGATTTATCAGCCATTTGCAAAGATATTTCAGTAGGTGTCAATTTATTCAAATCAAGTCTACGATATAAAGAGAGAGGCATAACACTAACACCGGCTCCAAGATCACATAAAGCAGTTATAACATAATTTCTTTTAATGGAGCATGGTATAGTGGGTACTCCTGGATCTCCTAACTTCTTTGGTATTCCACCCTTAAAAGTATAATTAGCAAGCATGGTGGAAATTTCAGCTTCCGGTATCTTTCTTTTATTTGTAACAATATCTTTCATATACTTAGCATACGGATTCATTTTAAGCATATCAGTCAAACGCATACGCAAAAAGATAGGTCTAATCATTTCAGCAAAGCGCTCAAAATCCTCATACATCCTTCTTCTTGGATGGCTTAGGAGGAGAAGGCATGGGTTTTTGAACCCATGGTTCTCTTTCCTTACCGTGCTTCCTAGCAACAAAGTCTTTCTTGTCATAACGTTGATTCTTTGATTGTGGGTTATCAAGATCAACAGCATGTTCAGTTTCTCATCATTATCATTGCTAGGTTGAACATCAACATGAACATTATCATTAACATTATCACTAGGTTCATGTTCATCACCAGATTGTGTTTCAGCATCAGAAATAGAAATATCATTAGGATTCTCAGCTGTGTCAACAACAAGTTCACTAGAAGCATGCAAAGTCCTATCATTTTTCTTTTTTATTCCTCTTAGAAGGACTAGGTGTATCAACATTATTTCTCTAAGAATCCTGCTCAATTCTCTTAGGGTGACCTTCAGGATACAAAGGTTCCAGAGTTACTTTACCCCCTCTAGTTGCAACTCTAATAGCAAAGTCATTATTCTTACTATTCAATTCACTGAGCAAATCATTCTGAGCTTTAAGTACTTGTTCTACTTGAGAGGTGACCATAGAAGCATGTTTACTAATAAGTTTAAGTTCACCTTTAACTCTAGACATATAATCACTCAAGTGTTCAAGCATATAAGAATTGTGTTTCAATTGTCTACCAACATAAGCATTGAAGTTTTCTTGTTTGACAATAAAATTATCAAACTCATCTAAGCATTGGCAAGCAGACTTATAACGAGGAATATCACCTTCATCAAATCTATAGAGAGAATTTACATTTAATACCTGTGTCGGGTTATCAAGACCATGTGTTTCTTCAATAGGTAATGAATTAAAACAATGTATTTCTTCAACAGGCGGTAAATTAAGACCATGTATCTCTTCAACAGGAGGTAAATTCTTAACATCTTCAGCTTTTATACCTTTTTCTTTCATAGATTTCTTTGCCTCCTGCATATCTTCAGGACTGAGAAATAGAAGACCCCTTTTCTTCGGAGTTGGCTTAGGAATTGGTTCAGGAAGTGTCCAATTATTTTCATTAGTCAACATATTATTCAATAGAATTTCAGCTTCATCGACTGTTCTTTCCCTAAAAACACAACCAGCACAACTATCCAGGTGGTCTCTGGAAGCATCGGTTAGTCCATTATAAAAGATATCAAGTATTTTATTTTTCTTGAGAGGATGATCAGGCAAAGCGTTAAGTAATTGGAGAAGCCTCCCTCAAGCTTGTGGGAGACTCTCTTCTTCAATTTGCACAAAATTATATATTTCCCTTAAAGCAGCTTGTTTCTTATGAGCAGGGAAATATTTAGCAGAGAAGTAATAAATCATATCCTGGGGACTACGCACACAACCAGGATCAAGAGAATTAAACCATATCTTAGCATCACCCTTTAATGAGAACGGAAATATCTTAAGGATACAATAGTAGCGAGTTTTCTCATTATTAGTGAACAGGGTGGCTATATCATTTAATTTAGTAAGATGTGCCACAATAGTTTCAGATTCATAGCCATAGAAAGGATCAGATTCAACCAAAGTAATTATATCAGGATCAACAGAGAATTCATAATCCTTATCAGTAACAAAGATAGGTGAAGTAGCATAAGCAGGATCATACTTCATTCTAGCATTCAGAGATTTTTGTTTCAGCTTAGCTAATAATTTCTTAAGATCACTTCTATCATTGCAAGCAAGAAAGTCTCTAGCAGTTTCTTCATCCATAACATAACCCTCAAGCACAACAGGCAATTCATATCTAGGGGGAGAATCTTCATCATCACTTTCATCAATATTATCAGTTTCAATAATTTCATTCTCTCTAGCTCTAGCAAGTTGTTCATCAAGAAATTCACCAAGTGGCACAGTAGTATCAAGCATAGAAGTAGTTTCATCATAAGTATCATGCATAGCAGAAGTGGCATCATCAATAACATGCGACATATCAGAATTAATAGCAGAAGCAGGTTTAGGTGTCGCAAGCTTACTCAAAACAGAAGGTGAATCAAGTGCAGAGCTAGATGGAAGTTCCTTACCTCCCTCGTAGTTGAGGGATAAATTTTAGTTTTCTCGTCTTCCAAGTTCTTCATAGTGACCAGCAGATATAAATCCCAAGTGACTCAAAGAATAGAGCTATGCTCCCCGGCAACGGCGCCAGAAAATAGTCTTGATAACCCACAAGTATAGGGGATCGCAACAGTTTTCGAGGGTAGAGTATTCAACCCAAATTTATTGATTCGACACAAGGGGAGCCAAAGAATATTCTCAGGTATTAGCAGTTGAGTTGTCAATTCAACCACACCTGGATAACTTAGTATCTGCAGCAAAGTATTTAGTAGCAAAGTAGTATGATAGTAACGGTAACAGTAGCAAAAGTAACAGTGATAGTTTTGTAGTGATTGTAACAGTAGCAACGGAAAAGTAAATAAGCGAAGAACAATATGTGAAAAGCTCGTAGGCATTGGATCGGTGATGGAGAATTATGCCGGATGCGGTTCATCATGTAACAGTCATAACATAGGGTGACACAGAACTAGCTCCAATTCATCAATGTAATGTAGGCATGTATTCCGAATATAGTCATACGTGCTTATGGAAAAGAACTTGCATGACATTTTTGTCCTACCCTCCCGTGGCAGCGGGGTCCTAACGGAAACTAAGGGATATTAAGGCCTCCTTTTAATAGAGTACCGGACCAAAGCATTAACACATAGTGAATACATGAACTCCTCAAACTACGGTCATCACCGGGAGTGGTCCCGATTATTGTCACTTCGGGGTTGCCGGATCATAACACATAGTAGGTGACTATAGACTTGCAAGATAGGATCAAGAACTCACATATATTCATGAAAACATAATAGGTTCAGATCTGAAATCATGGCACTCGGGCCCTAGTGACAAGCATTAAACATAGCAAAGTCATAGCAACATCAATCTCAGAACATAGTGGATACTAGGGATCAAACCCTAACAAATCTAACTCGATTACATGATAAATCTCATCCAACCCATCACCGTCCAGCAAGCCTACGATGGAATTACTCACGCATGGCGGTGAGCATCATGAAATTGGTGATGGAGGATGGTTGATGATGACGATGGCGACGGATTCCCCTCTCCGGAGCCCCGAACGGACTCCAGATCAGCCCTCCCAAGAGAGTTTAGGGCTTGGCGGCGGCTCCGTATTGTAAAACGGATGAATCCTTCTCTCTGATTTTTTTCTCCCTGAACGTGAATGTATAGAGTTGGAGTTGAGCTCGGTGGAGCTCCAGGGGGCCCACGAGGTAGGGGGCACGCCCTGGGGGGCCAGGCGCGCCTCCCACCCTCGTGGACAGGGTGTGGGCCCCTGGCCTTGATTCTTTCGCCAGTATTTTTTATTATTTCCAAAAATAATCTCCGTGAAGTTTCAGGTCATTCCGAGAACTTTTGTTTCTGCACAAAGATAACACCATGGCAATTCTGCTGAAAACAGCGTCAGTCCGGGTTAGTTCCATTCAAATCATGCAAGTTAGAGTCCAAAACTCGGGCAAAAGTGTTTGGAAAAGTAGATACGACGGAGACATATAATGCAGCCGCCCATTCTACGAGCAGGCTCAAAACAGAACGAGGGTGCAGACAGAGAACTAGCAAGGTGCCATCACACGAAGGATTTCCTCATACAAACACTTCGATACCCAAGGGATAAACAAATACGAAATCTTAAACTCATAAGGGAGTAATGACTGCATGGACTTCGCTTTTGTCCTCGCTTCCTCCCATTCCTTTAAGGTACGAGCACTTGCCGTGTTCGCATGCTTCGTTAAGAATGGATGCCGTGTGCTTAGTTCTCTAACTCCCGGCAGAGGCCTATAAAAAAAATCATATGTATCTTGTGGGCGGCAGGACGCGGTGCAAGGTACGATGGGTTTCTCTCTCCTCCCCTCCATACTTTTCAAACAATCTGGTGGCGGCGGGCATAGAAGTCACGCTAATGCGGACGGCCTTGCCGGAGCATCGATCAACGGATTCGCACCAGCACTCCACTCAGGATTTCCTAAGTAGGGTAAATGCTGAACCAAGTTTAGCGCGGTACTCCTCGACATTGACGATACTAAAAACCAGAGTGGCTCGATTGTCGATAAGTGAGAGTGGCAGAAAGAGAAACCTTGTACCTATACACTTTGTTCCTTTTCCCCTGGACGGGGCTCGCATGGCGATCACGCTGCCCGAACCGCAGGGGTTGGCTGGCCGCTGTCATTACTGATTCTTGCCGCTACAGCAGTGATGCGGCTCGAAGCTACGTCGGTATTTCCCCAAAGAGGAAGGGATGATGCAGCACAACAGCGGTAGGCATGTCCCTCATATATGAAACCAGGGTTATTGAACCAGTAGGAGAACCAAGCAACAGAACGTAAACAGCCCCTGCACACATTTAACAAATCCTCGCAACCCGACGTGTTAAAGGGGTTGTCAATCCCTTCCGGGTAGTGGCGCCTGAAGATAGGCAAACATACGTGAATAAAATTGTAGTAGATTGATAGATCGAACGCCAAATAAAATAAATAAGAATAAAACACAGCAAGGTATTTTTGTGTTTTTGGTTTAATAGATCTGAAAATAAAAGGCAAATAAAATAGATCATGAAGGCAAATTATATGAGAAAGAGACCCGGGGGCCGTAGGTTTCACTAGTGGCTTCTCTCATAAAAAATTGCAAACGGTGGGTGAACAAATTACTGTTGGGCAATTGATAGAACTTCAAATAATCATGACGATATCCAGGCAATGATCATTAATTATATAGGCATCACGTCCAAGATTAGTGGACCGACTCCTGCCTGCATCTACTACTATTACTCCACAAATCGACCGCTATCAAGCATGCATCTAGTGTATTAAGTTCATGGAGAAATGGAGTAATGCAATAAGAACGATGACATGATGTAGACAAGATCTATCTATGTAGAGATAGACCCCATCATTTTATCCTTAGTAGCAACGATACATACGTGTCGGTTCCCCTTCTGTCACTGGGATCAAGCACCGTAAGATCGAACCCACTACAAAGCACCTCTTCCCATTGCAAGATAAATAGATCAAGTTGGCTAAACAAAACCCAAATATCGGAGAAGAAATACGAGGCTATAAGCAATCATGCATAAAAGAGATCGAATAAACTCAAATATTTTCGTGCATATAAAAAGATAGATCTGATCATAAACTCAATGTTCATCCGATCCCAACAAACACACCGCAAAAAGAGTTACATCATATGGATCTCCAAGAGACCATTGTATTGAGAATTCAGCGAGAGAGAGGAAGCCATCTAGCTATAACTACGAACCCAAAGGTCTACAAAGAACTACTCATGCATCATCGGAGAGGCACCAATGGAGGTGGTGAACCCCATCCAGGATCGTGTCTAGATTGGATCTGGTGGTTCTGGACTCTGCGGCGGCTGGAATTGATTTTCGTCGACTCCCCAGGGTTTCTGGAATATTGGGGAATTTATAGAGCAAAGAGGCGGTCCGGGGGGCACCCAAGGTGGGCACAACCCACCAGGGCGTGCCTGGGCCTCCTGGCGCGCCCTGGTGGGTTGTGCTCTCCACGGATCACCCCCAGGCGCAGCCTCGGCCCATCAGGTGTCTTCTGGTAAAAAAAATCTCCGTGAAGTTTTGTTGTATTTGGACTCCATTTGCTATTGATTTCCTGCGATGTAAAAAACATGCAGAAAACAGCAACTGGCACTTGGCACTATGTCAATAGGTTAGTACCAAAAAATGATGTAAAATGACTATAAAATGATTATAAAACATCCAAGATTGATAATATAACAACATGGAACAATCAAAAATTATAGATACGTTGGAGACGTATCAGCATCCCCAAGCTTAACTCCTACTCGTCCTCGAGTAGTAAGTGATAAAAAACAGAATTTTTGATGTGGAATGCTGCCTAACATGTCATATCATATTCTTTTATTGATAGCATGGACATTTGGACTTTTATATTGTTCAAATCAATAGTCTAGTTTTGACATAATAATTTAAATACTCAAGCATATCAACAAGCAACCATGTCTTTCATAACATCAACACTAAAATAAGCTATGCCTAGACCATCATGCTCAACCATTGATCCATTCACGAAACACACTCGCATATTAACTACACCCAATACTCAAGTAGGATCATATTGCCTCCTAGTTGGTGCTTTTATAAGAGAAGATGGAGACTCAAATTCAAAATAAAAATTGCATAAAGTAAAAGAAAAGCCCTTCACAGAGGGAAGTAGGGATTTGTAGAGGTGCCAGAGCTCAAAGCGAAAAACTTAGAGATAAAAACATTTTGGGAGGTGTATAGTTTCCACCAATGAAAACGACTTAAGAGTTCCCAGCACTTTCCATGCTAGATATATCATAGGCAGTTCCCAAACAGAAAATAAAGTTTATTCCTTTTTCAACCGTACTTTCACTTTCCATGGCTAGCCGTATCCATGGTTGCCCTCCATACCAACACTTTCCAAGGAATTTATTATTTGACAACATAAAGTAAATTCATTTTTTATTTCGGGACCGGGCATCCCTAATTTGCCTTACTCTCGTCCAATGACAAGTGAATAAACACTCATCATGAGAATATCACATCTAGCATGGAAAATATTAGCCACCCCTCACCGCTCTGCGAGTGGAACGAACACACAAAAGAGAAGTTTATTTTAAAATTAGAGATGGCATATACAAGTTTGCTTAGAATGGAAAAAGAATACCGCATATAGGTAGATATAGTGGACTCATGTGGCAAAACTGGTTTAAAGGTTTTTGGATGCACAAGTAGAGATCATACTTAGTGCAAAATGAAGGCTAGAAAATGATTGAGAAGCGACCAACCAAGTAACGAATAATCTCATAGGCGATCATTAAGCATAATTAACACCAAATAATGCACCACAAGTAGGATATAATTTCATTGCATAATTATTGACTTTCGTGCTTGCATAGGGAATCACAAACCTTAACACCAATATTATTACTAAAGCATAATTACTCATCAACATAACTCAAATATCACATCATCATATCTCAAAACTATTACTAAGAATAAAGTTTATTTTGTCCATTGATCTTCATGAAATTTTTATTATATCCTTCTTGGATATCTATCACTTTGGAACTAATTTTCATATGTTGCTTTTGACAAGCTCAAAACAAATATAAGTGAAGACCATGAGCATAATTTTTTTCTCTCAAATTAATTTAAGTGAAGCAAGAGAGAATTTGTTGAAAATTTTAGTAACTCTCAAATAACTCTAAGTGAAACAAGAGAGCATTTCTTCAAAAATACTAAAGCATACCGTGCTAAAAAAGATACACTAGAGCAAGTCCATAGCTCATAAAAAAATTTAAGTGAAGCATAGAGAGCAATTCTAACAAGTCATGACACAATTTTGGCTCTCTCAAATAGGTGTGTCCAGCAAGGAATCAAGACTTCAAAACAAAATAAAACAAGCAAAGACTCATATCATACAGGACGCTCCAAGCAAAACACATAGTATGTGACGAATAAAAATATAGCTTCGAGTAAAATACCGATGGTCGTTAGAAGAAAGAGGGGATGCCACTCGGGGCATCCCCAAGCTTAGTTGCTTGCTCTCTTTTGGATAATAGCTTGGTATGCCAGGGCATCCCCAAGCTTAGGCTCTTCTTACTCCTTATTGCTTCATCCATCATAAGATAACCCAAAACTTGAAACTTGAATCACACAAAACTCAACAAAACCTTCGTGAGATCCGTTAGTATAAGAAAATAAATCACTACTATAAGTACTATTGCAACCTATTCATATCTTGTTTTTGCATTATATCTACTGTATTCCAACTTTTCCATGGCAAAAACTCATGAAAGAAAACCATAGAGCCATCAAAACAAGCACACAATGCAAAGAAAACAGAATCTGTAAAGAACAGAACAGTCAGTAGCAATCTGAATTGTTTGAATAATTCTGTAACTCCAAAAATTCTGAAAAATTAGGAAGACCTGAGCAATTTGTATATTAATCTTCTGCAAAAAGAATTGGGATTTTATCATGCTCTGGTAAAAAATAAGAATTGTTTTCGTGAGCACAAAAGTTTCTGTTTTTCAGGATGATCAAACAACTATCACCCAAGAAGATCCCAAAGGTTTACTTGGCAGAAACACTAATTAAAACACAAAAAACACAATCATAATAGTAGAATAATTGTGCAAACACTCAAGAACAGAAAGCAAAAAGCAAAACTAAAATTTATTCATTGGGTTGCCTCCCAACAAGCGCTATAGTTTTACGCCCTTAGCTAGGCATAAGATTTCAATGATGCTCACCCAAAAGATAATAATTGGAACACAAAGAGAGAATCATGAAACATGTGACAATCACATCAAAGTCTAACATACTTCCTATGCATAGGAATTTTATAGGAAAACAAATTTTCAAGACAAGAAATATCTAGCATATGCAAAGGAGAGGAAAGAAACAATAGCAATCTCAACATAACGAGAGGAAACTTAGTAACATGTAAATTTCTACAACCATATTTTCCTCTCTCATAATAATTACATGTAGGATCATAATCAAATTCAACAATATATTTATATCATAAAATATTCTCTTCATGATCCACATGCATGCAAAGTTGACACTCTTCCAAAATAGTGGGATTAATTTTACCTAAAGTTGACGCTCTTCAAAACCCACTTTCAATATTATTGCAAACATATTCATCATGAGGCTTAAATAAATTTTCAAGATCATAAGAAGAATCACCCCAATCATGATCATTGCAACAAGTAGTGGACATAGCAAAATTAGCATCCCCAAGCTTGGGTTTTGCATATTATTAGCACAATTGACATTAATAGAATTTATAGTAAAATCATTGCAATAATGCGTTTCATTCAAGGAGCTATCATGAATAACTTCATAAATTTCTTCATCACAATTTTCAGATTCACGAATCTCATTCAAAACTTCATAAAGATAATCTAGTGCACTCAAATCACTAGCAATTGGTTCATCATAATTGGATCTTTTGAAAAGATTAGCAAGTGGATGAGGATCCATATCAATAGATTTTTAGCAAGCGAAGATGGAAACAAATAGAAGACACATGGCATCACAAGCAAATATAGCAAACAAGAGATCGAACGGGAAAAAGGCGAACGAAAAAGAAGGCGAATAAAACGGCTAATTTTTGTGAAGTGGGGGAGAGGAAAACGAGAGGCAAATGACAAATAATGTAAATTTCAAGGAGATGAGATTTGTGATTAGGAACCTAGTATATGTTGAAGATCCTCCCCGGCAACGGCGCCAGAAATACCTTTTGATGTGGCTCGAAGCTACATCGGTATTTCCCCAAAGAGGAAGGGATGATGCAGCACAGCAGTGGTAGGTATTTCCCTCAAATATGAAACCAAGGTTATCAAACCAGAAGGAGAACCAAGCAACACAATGTAAACAACCCCTGCACACAGATAACAAATCCTCGCAACCCGACGTGTTAAAGGGGTTGTCAATCCCTTCCGGGTAGCAGTGCCTCAAGATAGGCAAACAGACATGAATAAAATTGTAGTAGATTAATAGATCGAACGCCAAATAAAATAAATAAGAATAAAAGACAAAAAGGTATTTTTGTATTTTTAGTTTAATAGATCTGAAAATAAAAGGCAGATAAAATAGATCGCGAAGGCAAATAATATGAGAAAGAGACTCATGGGCCGTAGGTTTCACTAGTGGCTTCTCTCGAGAAAAATAACAAACAGTGGGTGAACAAATTACTGTTGGGCAATTGATAGAACTTCAAATAATCATGATGATATCCAGGCAATGATCATTATATAGGCATCACGTCCAAGATTAGTAGACCGACTCCTGCCTGCATCTACTACTATTACTCCACACATCGACTGCTATCCAGCATGCATCTAGTGTATTAAGTTCATGGAGAAATGGAGTAATGCAATAAGAACGATGACATGATGTAGACAAGATCTATCTATGTAGAGATAGACCCCATCGTTTTATCCTTAGTAGCAACAATACATACATGTCGGTTCCCCTTCTGTCACTGGGATCAAGCACCGTAAGATCGAACCCACTACAAAGCACCTCTTCCCATTGCAAGATAAATAGATCAAGTTGGCCAAACAAAACCAAAATATCGGAGAAGAAATACGAGGCTATAAGTAATCATGCATAAAAGAGATCAAACAAACTCAAATACTTTCATGGATATAAAAAGATAGATCTGATCATAAACTCAAAGTTCATCCGATCCCAACAAACACACCGGAAAAAAAGTTACATCATATGGATCCCCAGGAGACCATTGTATTGAGAATTCAGCGAGAGAGAGGAAGCCATCTAGCTACTAACTACGGAACCGAAGGTCTACAAAGAACTACTCATGCATCATCGGAGAGGCACCAATGGAGGTGGTGAACCCCATCCATGATGGTGTGTAGATTGGATCTGGTGGTTCTGGACTCTGCGGCGGCTGGAATTGATTTTCATCGACTCCCCAGGATTTCTGGAATATTGGGGAATTTATAGAGCAAAGAGGCGGTCCGGGGGGCACCCAAGGTGGGCCCAACCCACCAGGGCGCGCCTGGGCCTCCTGGCGCGCCCTGGTGGGTTGTGCTCTCCACGGAGCACCCCCAGGCGCAGCCTTGGCCCATCAGGTGTCTTCTGGTAAAAAAAATTCTCCGTGAAGTTTCGTTGCATTTGGACTCCGTTTGGTATTGATTTCCTGCGATGTAAAAAACATGCTGAAAACAACTGGCACTTGGCACTATGTCAATAGGTTAGTACCAAAAAATGATATAAAATGATTATAAAACATCCAAGATTGATAATATAACAGCATGGAACAATAAAAAATTATAGATACGTTGGAGACGTATCAAGCAGCTGTGGCGGAGGGGGCGATAGAGATTGAACGGGGTGTGGGGGAACGATATCGCTCCCCCTCTCCATTCCCATGACCCCGCCTTTTCTTGGGCGTCACGAATGATGAAGCCGTCGATGAATAAAACGATGATGAAGATGGCGCGCGGTGTACACTTCTCGGGTTCACGCAAGCGCTTCCCCCTACCTAGCGCGCCAAAGATGTCACCTATGGGGCCATGAGCTCCTTGTGGTTCGGCAGGGGGATGAGCACATTGCAGAAAGAGCAGAGAACGTAGCACAGTATGACAGAGATCACACAGGCAATTTTACCCAGGTTCGGGCTGCCGCGAGGCATACAACCCTACTGCTACTTTGGTGGATTGATGGTGGACTGGGGTGGAAACGCAGTGCTCTAGCCCGTCAGGGTTGCCTCGGGGCGAGGGCAGC
This sequence comes from Triticum aestivum, assembly GCF_018294505.1. Classification (NCBI taxonomy): domain Eukaryota; kingdom Viridiplantae; phylum Streptophyta; class Magnoliopsida; order Poales; family Poaceae; genus Triticum; species Triticum aestivum. The sequence goes on from NC_057799.1 coordinate 204,895,835, forward strand.
TACGCGCGCATGAATGTACAATGGTCCAAATCCTTTCTATGGTTGCCATGGCCCTCCTTTTATAGATCAAGGGGTCACCACAGTGGTAAATCAGTCATTGCGTACTGACTAGATAGCAAACAGTGCTATCATACCTAAGTCTGCAGACAGGGCAGAGCGCATTAAATGCACCGCTTAGTGTCACATCATGGCATGCCCAGCAAGCCTTGTCGGGCTGTTCAGCCACCTCCTTGTCTGTCTGCTTGACACGTCTCTAGACGTGCCATTTTGAGGTGATTTCCTTAGAAAGTGGCTGCCATGTGTCAAGAAACAACCACTTAGTCACTTGGGGGCTTAACACCGCACCGATCGATGACTTGCATCACTGTGAGGTGGATCGGTGGAGTCTTGGCGGGGTGGTCCGCCCTCGGTGTCCCCGGCAAGCCTGTCGGGATAGTCTTGAGACTTGTCTTCGAAGCAACCTCGACATCGCCAGGCTCACCTGCCCAGCAAGGGAGGTTTCTCCCTTAGTGGTATCTTGCTTCTTTTGGCTTGACTTGGTCTCCTTGATCCGCCCTTTGATTCCTCAAAGAGCTGATCTCTTGTGCTTGGTCTGGCCTTGGATGTCACAATCTTCTCGGGCCGGTGGTTTGTTGTCCGTGCACAAGTCAGGGGGGAAATACACCCATGTTTGTGTACCCCGACACCTTGCTTGAGATAATGTGCCACTAGGTGAATTTCTTGATGAAAAATTGCCAGAGCTAAAGGAAATGAAATTACTGAAACTGATGAAGTCTTTGAAACTGAAAACTATGAAACACCTATTAGACCTAACTCTCCTAGATTTGAAATGCCTAAGATACCCGAGGGTTATGTTATGGATGGAGAGATAGATAGAGAATTTCTTGCTTGCAAAGATAGAGATGATCTTAAGAAACTACTAGTCAAGTTGAAAGAAAAACCTTTGAATGCTATAATGAAATGTGATCCTAAGTTTGCTACTTCACCTATCTTTGTTATTGACTAGCAAACATGCCCGTGCGTTGCAACGGGAGACAAAAAAAGTTACATGCCAGCGAAATAAGTATGACTCAATGCCCCAAATTATGAGCATCCTCTATTTTCACACGGTGGCTCACCATGTTTCCACTTATCTTTCTTCCCACCCTCATTGATGATGTACGCGATGTCCATGTGATCGCAATGCATTCGACGTGGTAAATCCCAAGGCAATGAGCTTGCCACTACATGGCACACTTGTCATTGTGCCGCGCAAGAGAATGTTTAAAACTTTGAAAACAAATTTCATGACCACAAACTACTCCCAGCGCCTAGACATAAAAAGACTTTCCAAAAACTACCCAAATCCTAGACATGAAAGACTTTTGAATCGACGCACATTTTTTCTAATCGACAAACATTTGTTTTAAAATTTTGGGCATTTTTTAAATGCATGAACATTTGTTTTATTCAGACGAACATTTTTTGAAATGCATGAATAGTTTTTGAATTCATGAACATTTGTTTTGTTTGGACGAACATTTTTTGAAATGCATGCATAGTTTTTGAATTCATGAACAGTTTTTGAGTTAGCAAACCTTTTTCGTATCAATGAACTTTTTTATAATTTGGGAACAAATTTTGAAGAATTGTGATTTTTTTATAATTTGCGAACAATTTTGTAAATCACCAAAAAAGTAAAACTGCGGAAAATATGATTTCTCGCACATTTTTTTAATTCATAAACATTCTATTATTTCTCGAATATTTTTCTCAAAACTCGCAACCTTTTGTAATTTGAAAATCACGAATTAATTTAAGAAGGAAAAAAACATAAATGAGAAAAGAAAAAACAAAATGTAAAAAATATGGGCGTCACGCCCCACGGGCCGGCCCATGAAAGCGTATGTGGGAGGGAGGAGGTGCGTGAGAAAAAGGTGGAGGAAAATAGGACGACTCTGGATCGAACCCTGGTCTGCGCGGTGGAGCAAATAGGCTTCAACCACTAAGCTGCCAGTGGTTCTGTGGCATGTATGGGGTATTAGTTTTATAAAATAACAGTGCGTGACGATGACTTTGAAAAAAAATGAATCGTTTTCTTGACTTATGGGTGGCATAGCGGGTAATTTATAGCAACTTTGAGGGTTTTTTTACGGACGACCAGAAACCCTATTTGCTTTATTATTAGGTAGAGATAAGGATTATGAATTCTCTGTCAACTCAGAGTTAATTCCTTTGGTTGAATCTGATCCTTTCCATGGCTATGAAACTGAAACTGTTGTGGCACATCTTACTAAATTGAATGATATAGCCACCCTTTTTGCTCATGATGAGAAAATTCGCTACTACTATATTGTCAAGTTATTTCTATTCTCATTAAAGGGTGATGCTAAGATTTGGTGCAATAATCTTGCTCCTGGTTGTGTGCGTAGTCCCCAGTATATGATTTATTACTTCTCTGAAAAATATTTTCCTGCTCATAAGAAACAAGCTGCCTTACAGGAAATATTGAACTTTGTGCAAATTGAAGAAGAGAGTCTCTCACATGCTTGGGGGAGGCTTCTCCAATTACTTAATGCTTTGCCTGATCATCCTCTTAAGAAAAATGAAATACTTGATATCTTCTATAATGGACTAACCGATGCTTCTAGGGTATTCTTAGATAGTTGTGTTGGTTGTGTTTTCAGGGAACAAACTATTGAACAAGCTGAGGAATTATTAATAATATATTGAAGAATTATGATGTTTGGGCACTTCCCGAACCACCTCCTAAACCCACTCCGAAGAAGAGGGGTATCTTATTTCTCAGTCCTGAAGATATGCCAGAGGCAAAGAAATGTATGAAGGAAAAAGGTATTAAAGCTGAGGTTGTTAAAAATTTACCTCCTATTAAAGAAATACATGGACTTGACACACCACCACCACCGATGGTCGAGGTAAATTCTCTTTTAAAGTTTGATGAAGGTGATATCCCTCATAATAAACATCCTAGCCAATGCTTGTATGAATTTGACAATTACATTAGACAACAAGATCACTTCAATGCAAATACTATGAAATAGTTGAAACAAAATTCTGATATGATTGCTCGCTTGAGTGACTTGTTATTTAGAATCACTAATGATGTTAGAGGTGTGGGAAAACATGCCTCTATGGTCCAAACTCAGTTAGAACAAGTTGCTAAATCTCAAAGAGAATTGCTTAGTGAAATGAATAATAATATAAATGATTATGCTGTTAGAGTAGCAACTAGAGGAGGTAAAATGACTCAGGAACCACTTTATCCCGAGGGACACCCTAAAAGAATTGAACAAGTATCTCAAAGAATTAATACTGATGCACCTAGTCCTTCTTAAAGGAAAAATAAAAATAAAAATGATAGGACATTTCATACCTCTAGTGAGCCTGAAATAGAAAAACCTCCTGAAAATAATAATGGTGTCTCTATCTCAGATGCTGAAACTCAATCTGGTAATGAACATTCATCTAGTGATAATGAAAATGAAAATGATGATGTTCATAAAGATACTAACCAGACAATGATAAAGAACCAGATAATGATGTTGAGATAGAACCTGTTATTGATCTTGATAACCCACAGCCTAAAAATAAACGATATGATAAAAAGACTTTGTTGCTAGAAAACATGGTAAAGAAAGAGAACCATGGGTTCAGAAAGCCATGCCCTTTCCACCTAACCCACTAAGAAAAAGGATGATGAAGAATTTGAACGCTTAGCTGAAATGCTTAGGCCAGTCTTTTTGCGTACCCGTTTGACTGATATTTTAAAAATGTCCCCTTATGCTAAATACATGAAAGAAATTGTCACTAATAAAAGAAAAATACCAAAAGCCGAAATCTCCACCATGCTTGCTAATTATTATTTTAAGGATGGAGTACCTAAAAAACTTGGAGATCCAGGAATACCAACTATACCATGCTCTATTAAAAGAAATTATGTCAAAACTGCTTTATGTGATTTGGGAGCTGGTGTTAGTATTATGCCTTCCTCTCTTTATAAAAGACTTGATTTGAATAAAATCACACCTACTGCGATATCATTGCAAATGGCTGACAAATCAATTGCCATACCAATCGGTATTTGTGAGGATGTGCCCGTTGTTGTTGCAAATGTTACAATCTTAACATACTTTGTTATACTTGAGATGCCCGAGGATGACAACATGTCGATTATCCTTGGTAGACCCTGTTTGAATATTGCAGGGGCTGTTATTGGTTGCAATAAAAGCAATGTGACTTTTCATATCAATGGTAATGAGCATACGGTGCACTTTCCGAAGAAACAATTTCAAGTGAATGGTATTAATGTTATTGAAAAGTCTCCGACAATTACTATTGGAAGTTTTCAACTCCCTTTACCTATTGCCAAAAAGAAATATGAAAAACTTATTGTTGGGGATATGCATATCCCCGTTGAGGTAATTTAGTGTTTTACGAAGATTCTTAATCGGAAGTGGTTGTTAATAAGACTTGATCAACCTTATTAATGGATTATTTTCGAGAGGCATGTGGTCGATGAATTTAGTAGACACAACCTTCTATCCCTACTTCTTTTGTTTTCTGTTTTTCTTACTTGAATAAAATAAAATGCCATGTTTATCCCGTTTTCTGAATTTTCTACGCAACAAAAAAGTGGTCAAAAATAAAAGTGCTTAGAATGACCTGAAATTTTAACCACACGAGGGGGTGCACCTGGTGTCGACAAGACACCAGGGCACGCCAGCCACCCCAGGCGCGCCCTGCTGGGTGGTGGGCCCCATGTGGCCCCCTCACTTATCTCTTTAGCCTATGTCATCTCCTACCTCTAGAAAAAAATCACTCCTGCTGTTGCTCGTGTTCTTGCTCTCAAACCTGCGGATTTCGATCTCTTTGCTCGAAGCTCCATTTCTGAAACTAATTCGGGGGATTGTTAGTTGGTATGTAACTCCTCCATTGCTCCAATTAGTTTTTGTTCTAGTGGTTTAATTTTTCAGTATTTAGCTACTCTTGGTGCTGCTGTAAATCAGCTTGCATGTTGAATTCTTTGAGTTCCAAGTAGTTTGAATGCTTGATTTAGCCTCTAGACATCCATATGGGTAGTTGCTATCAATCTTGTGAAGTTTTGTTGACAAAATTTAGCGGGTTAAATTTTTTCAGAAATTGTTCGCAAATAAAAATGCACCTCTTTAGGAGTTCTTCGAGGAGGAGATCCTCAGAGGCATCATCGAGTGGGAGCTCGATACGACAGTCTTATGTGGAGCCAAGTGACAGCTCGACGTGGGACACCGATACCAAATCATGCCTATGGCCATGTAACGATTTCATGGTGGGTGCAGGTATCAAGGAAGAATTTGAGAAATATGTTCACAACATCGGGATCGCACCCTTCATCGAAGATAAGTGCATCCAACACCTAAACCTCACAAAGACGTTCACTAAGAAATTTAAATATCATCCTCGTGAGTCTAGAGTTTCATTTGGCCTTTATAATAATGCTTTTACCATGCCTCTAGAAGCGTTCCGTGTTGCCTGTAAAATTCCATATTGGGGTTCCCTAGACGAACCACCAAAATCTAAGTATGAGTCATTTTTAACTAGTCTCTGTTATGGAGAGGATAGAGGAGTGACACAAGGTAGAATAAAAAGTACTTATTTTCCATCAATTCATTACTTTGCACTCTTTAATGGAAAATGCATCGTGGGCAAGCAGGATTGCAGCACACTATGTGCCCCTGACTTGAGCCTCATACACACTGCTCTGATAGGAATTAAATGTTATAATCTTGGAGAGATCATTGGACAGAGGTAGGAACACAACGCTAACAATGGTCACTTTTATGGTGGGATTTATGCCTCTCGCTTAGCTAAGGAGCTAGGTGTGTTACCTTGGCCTAATGATCCCATTCTACCTACTCAGTACTTAGACTTGGAGGCCATGAAGCGCCATAAGTTCCTTAAGGACACAACTAATAACTATGGCTACAACTTCATGTTTAATAAAAAAAACCATTGTGCACGTTATTTTGCCTACGCCTCCTCTCTTTGATTATCACAGTAAAGGAAGATATTACGTTCTTGAGAGTGAGGCCCGTGAGTATAATGCGGCAGTCGAGGTTGCTCGACGGGCTGAGGAGGCTGCACAAAGAGCCTCTACGAGTTATCACTCTGATTATTATCCAGGCCGCGGATGGTGATTATCAAGCTAGGCCAAAAGCCTAAGCTTGGGGGAGTACGTAATTCCACCGACATTACATTCATGTTCATACATTTTATTCCAGTTGTTGGTGTCCGCACTTTTCCATTGTATTATCCATGCTAGATTTATTTTTCTCACTTTCTTCTTGTGTGTTTGAAAAACTTTGAGAAAATCCAAAAATATTTCTTGCTTCTTTTCGGGTTTTCTATCTAAATTAAATTAGTTGTAGTATTAAAAGAAAACCCAAAAAGATTTCTCATTTCTTTTTTGCTTGTTGGGAGCTTTCCTGTGTAAATAGTTTTCTTGTTTTTGTTTTTCCTTCTTTAATTTGCTTTCTTCAAGGAAAACTAAAAACTCCAAAAATATTTCAGTGTGTTTCTCTGAAATTCTTTTCCTTTTCTTTTGTTGAGTCGTACCAAGGGAAAGACCACAATGAAAATATTGAGTGGCTCTCATATGCATTATTGTTGATCTAATAAAGAGCCTATATTATTCTGTCCTCCCCTCTGAACAAAATGTTTCAGATTCCAGATTAGTCCACGACACACTTGCGCTATTATTATTTTCATATCATTTGGTCGTGCAAGTGAAAGGAAATAATGATGATATTTGATGAAGTGACCATGGCAGAGAAAAGCGGGTATGAACTCAACTTGTTTTTGTTTTTGTAAATATGTTTAACTCAGTATCCATGATTCAACATATTATGATTAAACATGTTTGTAATGATAATTAGAGATTATAGTTGCTCATGCCATGCTTAAGTAGCTAGGAGTGGATAATGATTTATCTTAGATGTCAGCATGCATTAAAATGATGGTGATGTAGTATGATGATATGGTATCCTCCTCTGAATGTTTCAAGTGGCTTGACTTGGCGCATGTTCACGCATGTAGTTGAATAAAAACCAACATAGCTTCCACAATAATTATGTTCATTTTGTTTACATCCTACTCATGCTAGTATTCAATGTTGATTATTCATAATGTTCATGACCGTTTTCGCTCTCTAGCTGGCCGCTTATCAACCTATTTGCTAGCCATCGCCTGTACTAAGCGGGAATACTACTTGTGCATCAAAATCCTTAAACTAAAGTTATTCCAAATGAGTCCACTATATCTACCTATATGCGGTATTACCCTGCTGTTCTAAGTAAATTTGCATGTGCCACCTCTAAAATTTCAAATGAACATCTGTTTTGTATGCCTGGACCGCTCATGGAGTGACAGGGGTGGTCAGTATCTTCCATGCTAAGTGGGTTATTCTCATGATGGGTGTTTATTCACTCGTCCTTGCATGAGAGGGGCTGGTAATAGGGATGCCCAGTCTTGAAATCAAAAAATGTAAATAATTAAAAAAACTCCCCCACGACTATTGTTGGTATGGTAGGCACCCATGGATTTGGTTAGCCATGGCTTGTGTTTGTTGGTGGAGGGGGAGTAAACTTTACTTTTACCACTTGGGAACCACCGCTGATTTGTTTACCATGGAAGATATTGAAAACTCTTGGTAGTAACGTTAACAGGAAGGGTGTTCCTCCCAAAATTATATTTATCTCTGATTTAAACTTTGAGCTCTAGCACCTCTGCAAATCCCTGCTTCCCTCTACGAAGGGACTGTCTATTTACTTTTATGTAATTTTACTTTTATGTTGAGTCATCACCTTCTCAAACAAGCGCCAGTCCCTAGAGCACTATTGTCATCCTCATGCATTGTGTATAGTTAATGTTGAATACATCATGACTAGATCTCTTCTACCATGAATTACAATGTTTGGCCGCTGCTTGAACTTTGGCGTGCTCTGCATTTATGTTTTGCGGTCTCAGAAAGTGCTAGCGAGATACCACTATTGTCATATTAAACATGATTGTTTTGACAAAGTGTTGACATTTGAGATATCTTATTATTGCTCGCTTGTTGTTTACGCCATTGATGTGAGTTAATATAATTTTTAAGAGTTATTGCTTGCACGGTTAGTCATGATCTTTGCTGAAAACCTGGGTGCTATTTAACAATATATATGTAAACAAAAACAAAATAGTTTGTAAAAGTTTTTCTTTATCACTTTCAGTTTGTGTCATGGGAAACCACGGCCACCTATGGGACCAAGGGCCCCTTGCTGGTTCGGCACGGGGGATGTCATGTTGCAGAAAGAGCAGAAGAGCATGGGGCGGCACGACAGAGATCACACGGGCAATTTTACCCAGGTTCAGACCACCGTGAGGCATAAAACCCTACTCCTGCTTTGGTGGATTGATGGTGGAAGCATGGTGTGGGGCGTAGTACACTTGCCCGACAGGGTTGCCTCAGGGTGACAGTGGCTACCCGCGTATGAATGTGTGGGTATCCAACCATCTTACCCTTTCTACGGTTGCCATGGGCCTCCTTTTATAGGTTAAGGGGTCACCACAATGGCAAAGTGGTCATTATGCACTGATAAGATAGCAAACAGTGCTATCATACCTAACCATGTAGGCTGACAGGGTGCATTAAATGCACCGCTCAATGTCACATCGTCTCTGGCCCGACAAGCCTTGCCGGGCTGTTTTGCCAGCTTCACACCTACTCGCTTGACACGTCGCAGGACGAGTGTCGTTTGTAGGCATTTCCCGTAGAAAGAGGCTTCCATGTGGCGAGTGGCTTCCACTTAATCACTTTGCGGCTTGACACCGCACTGATTGATGACGTGGTTCGTGGCGGAGTGGTTGGGTGAGGTGGTTTTGCCTCCGTGAGTCCCGGCGGGCCGTGCCAGGACATCTTGAATGTTTCCTTCCGGGGGCGACCCCGGCCTCGCCGAGCTCGCCTGCCCGGCAAGGGAGGCTTTTCTCCTGGTGGTATCTTGCTTCTCTGGCTTGATCTTGGCCCTCTTGATCTGCATGTTGGTTCTTTGAAGATCTTGATCCCTGTACTCTGGCATGGCTTGGTGCCCTAATCTTGATCTTGTGCCTGTGCACAGTATGGGCAACAGACCCAGGGTTTGTCGCACCGACAGAAGCCCTCGGGTCTGCCCTGATCGCGCTGCTGAGCGTCCTCGGGGTAGGCCCTAATAAGTGCACATGCAGGGGTGCTGAAGAGGCTGGTCCCTTGGAGTCTTCTTTGCTTCTTCATTATTCTTGAGCCTGGGCCAGTTTCCGATTTCCCCGCGCGTCGCGTAAAGCCAATAGCGGTGGGGCCGCCCTTGTAATGGCCCGTGAATGACTTTAACGCATGGGGTAAAAACTGTCAATTCACTCTTCCCACCATGCCCTTATCCTCAGCCACGTATGCAGTATGCAATGCGCGGGGTAGGTAACAGAGGCGCGTGGCGCGGGAGAGCATCAGGGCGAGGGCCCGATCTTCTTGAATTGGTGGAGAGGGGCGGTGGTTGGTCGTCGAGAGAGCAGCCCCCTCCCCGGATCGCGTATAAAAGGAGGGGCGAAGGGAGGGCGGAGTCATTCATCCTTGCATCCCCCCTCCTCTGTTTTCTGCTTCCCATTGGCTATGTCGAAGAGAAGGGCCTGGGGCCAGCCCCCGTGTTTTAGTCTAGAACTTTCCTTAGATCCGAGGAGGATACTCGGGCGGCGCGGTGACAACACCGGAGGTGGCGACTCCGGTGTGCTCGTCTCCGGGTCGCTCGTACCTTGATTCTAGTGGGAGGGGACGTGAACGACACCATGTCGAGGCCCGCAGCGGACGCGTGGTGTGGTAGTCGGTCACTCCCCATTCTTCATTCCTTTGCGACGCTGAGGAGGAGCCTCGGGAGGCGTTCGCCACTGATGTAGGTGGATCTGATTTCCCCCCGGCGTCATCCTCTCGCCGTGCAGGAGAGCTTCTTGCTCCCATACACGTCTTCAGAACATGCAGTGGTTTCTGACGTCAGTGCCGTCGGGGGCGACCATGCTCTCTGTGGAATACACCAGAGAGCATGGTGTTCGGTGTGGCTGTTGTGCTGAGGTCTTCGGGTGGTAGTGATGCCGATGGTGGCGGCAACCCACGACTCGTCAAGAACGGGAACGACCGTTCTGACGAGTCATGTTTGCCGGTGACTTCGTGTCCCCCATCTGGTCCTCCGACAGCGTCACCATCCGCACCTGCCCTTCAGTTTCTTCCTCCTTGCTGATGGGCGGTGCCATCCTGATGCTGGGGAGGCACCGAATCCCACCTGGGTCCGCCACCGGCCTCCTCGACCTCTTCCTGAAGGAGATGGACAGGGGCAAAGGCATCACGGGGCACTTATCTCTTTTCTATCTTAAAACTGTGGGCACTTGCCAAATTTTAATTCAAATAATGTAATCTCTCGAGTCCATGTTTGTGTCATGTAAGCTTGTACTTGTATGATAAGCATATTAATGAAAAAGATGAACCTTGCCGGGAACCCGGGCATGTATATGTCCATGCAGAGGTGAAATACCTCTTTATTCTAAACAAAATGAGTTTTCCCCGGTAGGCTATCTTGCCGGTACCCTTTTGATTTTGTTGCCGGAGACCTGAGCCTACCAGGCAAAAAATAAAGGGACCTGCCCCGCGCCAACTCTTTTTCATCATTGGCCGCTGCGACCATCCTGGCCGAAGCAACGTTCGAGCCAAGGGTGGGAGCGCTTTATATTTGAAGAGCAGCGAGGTTTTCTTATGCACAAGTTTCAGCTTACAGAACACTTATGGACAAGAGGTAGAACTTATCTGTTCGGCTTGCGGAGGATCACAGCGCTGGTCCATCTCCCCAACTCCTTGTAGAAGCCAAGTTCACGGTAGGAACCTGTAGCTTCATGCAGATGAGAATGATGTAGGATGCGATCCTATCTATATGCACATGCAAATGCTCATGAAATGCTTATGCAATGCTCTTGGAATGCTTATGCATGCATGCAACTTGGTCGCCCCCCCAGTGCTTCGTTTATTTCTCTGTTGCTCAGGGTCATCACCTAGCTTTGTACAAGGGGTTACATGCAGCTGAGGCAAGGCCCGTACAAAAGGGTGGTTGCCAGGCAGGGCCCGACAGCCGCGCCTTACGGGTAGAACTTGCGGAGATGCTCAATATTCCATGAGTTTTGTAATCGAATGCCATCTCCAGTCTCCAGATGGACTCCGCCAGGTCTGGTGACTCGTACTACCCGGTAAGGGCTTTCCCACTTCGACGTCAACTTCTTTGTACCCTTGGCGGACTGAACACGCCTAAGGACAACGTCGCCTTCCTCAAAACACCGGGCATGAACCCTGCGGCTATGATAGCGACGCAGGGCTTGCTGGTAGCATGCAACACACATAGCAGCCCGGAGACGGTTCTCCTCGAGTAGCACAGCGTCGTCACGCCGCTGCTGATCTTGCACTACTTCATCGTAGGCAAGCACTCGAGGTGACCCGTAAATGAGTTCCGTGGGGATAACTGCTTCTACCCCATAGACCAAGGAGAAAGGAGTCTGCCCGGTAGCTCGATTTGGTGTCCTTCTGAGGGACCAAAGGACTACCGACAACTCATCGATCCACCGCCTCCCGTGCTTCTGCAGCGTATCAAAGGTTCTTGTCTTGAGACCTCGCAGCACTTCAGCGTTCGCCCTCTCAGCTTTCCCAATGCTTCTGGGATGGGCGATAGAGGCAAATGAGATCTTGCTTCCGAGGGTATGAACATATTGCATGAAGGCGCGACTCGTGAACTGGGTGCCGTTGTCGATAATGATCCTTGCCGGGACCCCAAAACGACACACCAATTCTTTCAAGAACTTGATAGCTGACTGAAGAGTCACTGTCGGCGTCCTGGGAACGGGGGTACCCGGACTTGCCTACCTGCGGCCCATGGCATGGCTCCATGAACGGCCCGGTACGGCCCAGCTTCAGCAACAACAACGCAAGACCCTTGCAAGGGGCCAAGCCTCGCGAGGCGGACGACACCAAGACCTCCCTGTGGGTGGCCTCACTAGGCTGGCTCCCGAGGAGCGGATATATCTATGCAAGGGGCACCTCGCGAGGCTCACATGATGTGAGCCATGATGACCAAGGCTAGGCGGGCGCCAGCGGGCGCAGCATACCAGTTTCCTCTTTGGTGCTAAGGAGGCAAGCGCAGGCGAGGAGTCCCGAGGCATCAGGCAAAGGTTTCCATATCGGTGCAACAAGACCAAGACCAGCAGGACGGCAAGACGGAGGTCATCGTGGAGCCCAGAACAGCGTCACCACCAGAGCCTTTGGCAGGCGAAGACTACTTTTGTCGGGATAGCGTGTACTAGTTGTCCCCCTTCAAACTTGGCCGTTGTGGAATCCCTTCCCGCCTAAACATTTGGGAAGAGGACCAAGGCCACTATAAATAGGACCTAGCCACCATCGTAGCAGAGAGAGATCATTCAGACCACCCTCACACTCACCAGCTCATCAAACTCAAGAACACCTCACCTCCTGAGGCTGTTCATCCACTGTACTAGTTCATCCTTAGCCCCTCGAGGCAATCCACCACACACTGTAGTAGGGTATTACACCGCAAGGTGGCCCGAACCAGTATAAACCCATGTGTCTCTCTGTTCTTCGGGTTCGTCGAGTTAGGTTGTGGGATCGTGTAGCGAGCGAGCTGGGGAGAGAGTGTTCTTCGTGCGCACCCCAGAGTTCGAACCTCTCAAGGGTCTGCGGAACCCGTAATCCAACATTTGGCGCGCCAGGTAGGGGGTGCGTCGAAGCTTCACCTCTCCGTCTGCTCCGCTCCTTCGCCCGCTTCGCTTCTCCGTTCAGCTCCTATGGCGAGCACCGCTCCTCCGGCCGGAGCGGCGGGCCCGCGCGGGAGCACCATGGGGCTCTGAGCCTTCACCCCCGCCTTGCGGCAGGTGCGGTGGCCGCACAAGTTCAATCCGCAGATGCCGCCTCGCTACTTCGGCGCGGTGGATCCAGTGCCTTCGTCCAGGCGTACGAGGAGGCCATTCGGGTGGCCGGAGGCAGCGACCAGGTCATGGCCAACTGGTTCCCCATGGCCCTCGCTGGCGTGCCGCGTGCCTGGCTGGTCAACCTGCCGGAGTCCTCTGTGGCCTCCTGGGAGGAGCTGCGCAATCTCTTCATCACGCGTTTCGCGGCACCGGCGCCCCTCGCAGTCGCAGCCCTACTTGGTGGTTCGCTGGCACCGCCCTCAGATCGCCACGTCAAGCAGTTCAACCGCTAGATGGGCGCCGCCCGTGTACAACAGGGGGCTCCTCCGGGATTGGCGGCACCCAAGGCCGACCTCACCTTCGACTCGGGGGACCATCCGACAACCACCATGGGCTCGGGCGTGCTCCCGATGCTCTGCACATCCACCATATGCAATGTAGCAGTTACCAAGACCCTCATCAACGGTGGAGCCGGCCTCAACATGCTCTCTGTGGAAGCTTTCAGCTTGCTCCATGTGCCGCTTGGTCGGGTCCGTCAAACCAAGCCCTTTTCCGGAGTTGGTGGTTGTCAGCGTTATGTGAACGGCGGTCCCCAGACTTGCCTGCATGCGGCCCACGGCGTGGCTCCACTAGCGGCCTGGTATGGCCCATCTTCACCAGCAAACACTCAAGACCCTCGCAAGGTGCCAAGCCTCGCGAGGCGGGCGACACAAGACCTCCTCGGGGGCAGCCTATCTAGACTGGCTCACGAGGAGCGGAGAGATCAAGGCAAGGGGCACCTCATGAGGTTCCCGTGACGTGAGCCATGACGACCAAGGCCAGGCTGGCGCCAGCGGGTGCAGAGTACTGGTTTCCTCTTTGGTGCTAAAAGAGCAGGCACAGGCGAGGAGTCATCGGTGCAACGAGACCAAGACCAGCAGGACGGCAGGACGGAGGTCATCGCGGAGCCCACGACGGCGTCACCACCAGAGCCTTTGGCAGGCAAAGACCACCTTTTGTCAGGATAGCTCGTACTAGCTGTCCCCCTTCAGATTGGCCATTGTGGGATGCCTTCCCGCCTGATATTTGGGAAGAGGACCCGGGCCACTATAGATAGGACTAGCCACCACCATGATGGGGGACAGATGATTCGGACCATCCTCACACACACAAGCTCACCGAGCTCAAGAACATCTCTCCTCAGGAGGTAGTTCTTCCCTTATACTTTTTCATCCCAGCCTGCAAGGCAATCGACCACACCGCACTGGAGTAGGGTATTACACCACATCGGTGGCCCGAACTAGTATAAACCCTTGTGTCCCTTGTTCTTCGGGTTCGGCGAGCTAAGCTTTGAGATCGTAGTGAGAGCGTGAGCTAGGGGGAAAGAGATCTTCGTGCGCACCCCAGAGTTCGAACCTCAAGGGTTTTGCCGGAACCCGTGATCTGACATTTGGCGCGCCAGGTTGGGTGCGCCGAAGCCTTTCTTCCATCAGCCGACCCGCCAACACCCCGCGGTGCCGATGTCCGGCGACCCGAGGACCAAGGCTGACCACTGGGCAGCTTGGCCAGTCAGGGCGGCACCGTCCGCCCAAGAAGACCTTGATTCCGCGCTTCAAGCGGTCCGCGCACCGCCGAACGCCGCGGGGCCCGAGCAGCGCGGTTCGGCGCCTACCACCCTTACCCAGCGGCACGCGTGGGCCGCCGCAAGGGCCTCGAGCTACGCCGCGGCGACGGTGCCGCACACCCGACGGGAACAAGCAAACATGAGAGCCGCGCTCATAGTGGCGCGGGAGCTGCTGCGGTGCCGACTGGCAGAGAGCGGCCGTGATGCATTGCTGGAGCACGTCGCTGAGCTGTTGGACGCCGCAACCAGGGGTACGCCACCTTTCTGCTCCTTGCCTACGCCTCAAGTTGTGGCCAGGTCGCACGGTGGGCCTCGCCATGCCCGCGTGCTCCTAGGCGCACTAGGAGGGTTCATCGGCGTCGACGCGGCCAGCGGTGCCGGGCACCCAGCCGCACCTGTGCCTCCCCCAGTGGGTGCAGATACGAACGTTGCCCCCCACTGCTCCAGCAGGATACCACCCTACCATCCTTAGGGTGGCGCCCTGGGCCCGGCGGCGTGGAGCACGGGGCGTCTCGGCGGAGGTTCCGGGATGGCGGCTCCGGAGGCCTATGTGCCCCGCATGATGGACCGAGAGTACAGGCCGGAGGATGACCCCGGCTCGTTCCTCGAGCCGGGTTGGGAAGAGGAGATGCTGGAAGTTGAGGCCTTCCAGGAGCCACCCAGGAGCCTCGCCGACCCCGCCGACGAAAAGAACCGCAGGGTACCGCTAATCTCTCAGGAGCAGGCTTATGCTAACCATGGGTCGCAGGTGGATCAGGTCACAGCGGTGGACGACGACCTCAGTGCGGCAGCCTCACTTCCACCAGGGGAAGCGCACTGGGGGCTGCGTGGCAGGGGCCTGGACCAAGGCCCCTCTCCACATCTCACGGAGCAAGGCATCGCTCGAAGGTAGGTCCTCCGTCGGTGAGGCACTGGCGAGCCTGCCCCCCGGCAGAGGGCCCGTGGTCGCCGAGGGCGCCGCTAGCGTCCCCTTTGCCCCTTGGCATCGTCCTGGTTTCCGCACGCCCCAACGGTGGTCGAGGGCGGTGCAAGGCGGGGCCCTCGTCTGGCGATATGAAGCAAGGCTCACGCCTGTGAAGGTTTCCACCCGTGAAACTCTCACATAATAATGAGTGGGGTTGTACACGCCCCGGAGTCTCCGGAGAGCCGCCCTCGGGCCTCGGGGGCTCCCGCCCACGTCCTAGTGGAAGCACCATGCTCCGCGCTGGCCGTCGACACTGTCCCCCAATGACTATGCTCACGGCCTGTGAAAGCACTTAGCTCCGCGCTGGTGGGAAGACAAGAAGACTAGCTAGGTGCCGGACGCGGCCATTTGCTTTCAACGCCTCTTTTCTGTAGCTCGTTTTGCCGCCTTTTTGGATTTGAACTCGAAATTGTATTTTTGTTGGCAAGCATGGGGGGCATCCTTTCTCGTTTGTGTTGATTTCGTGAGTTTCCGGATTTGTGCCTTGTTTTGAGATTTGCGTCTACTACCTCCCCCCTTCTGAGGCCCTTGCGAGCGGGGGCTGGCCGTGGCATGCACGCACTACACGCGCACCCCGCCATGACTGGCGCTCACTTCTCGCGAGGCCCTCTCGGGCGGACTGGCAGACCCCTCAGGAGACCAAAACCCCGCGAGCCCATAAAGGACCCCCCTCGGAAGAAATGCACATCCGCAGCTGCCAAATCAGTTTGAAGCCCGACTGGACTAAGGTAAGTTACGACAGCAAGCCCGCAAGGGGCTCGTAAGCTCACAAAAGCGCGTTTTCAAGCCTAGCCTAAGAAGTAAAATGGTAGTCCGTTTACATGTGGGGCCCCCCTCCCCAAAATGCTCTTACATCATGAGGGGCCATGCCCAAGCTTTTGCATGCAGGTTCAAAATAAAGGAGCGCGGGCTCAGTCGGACATGTCACTCGCCGCGTCTTCCGAATCACTCCCAGACATGCTGCTGGCGCCGTTGCTGGCGCTATCTTCACCGTCATCAACCCCGTCGCCCTTATCCGCCACGACCACCACCGTGTCATCATCAAAAGCAAAGGCCCTGACCAGAGCATCCACATTGTCGTCCACCCAGCGCGCTAGGTTGTCCCGTATGACCTCGGGCACCGGGGCGATGGCAGCGTCAAAGTCAAATTCAGGATTGATGTTCAGGAGATGGCTGAAGACGCGGGAGAATGCGCGCCCGAGTCGGCTCTTTTCGTCCACAAGCTCGTGAGCCCTCTCAGCCTAGTTCTCCAGGCGCGTCACGACGTCGGTGAATAAGCGAAGATGGCTGGCGTAATCCTCGGCGTGGGGGTGAGGGGCATGCTCGTTGCAGATGGCGCCTAGCGCCTGATTGGCCCCTCGTCCTGAGGTCCCGAAGCATGGGAGTATGCTCGCATAATAACGTCTGCCGGCGGAGCGCCTCTTCCCTGCTCTACCGTGCGAAGGACTCGGTGTTCATAACCCGCTGCTGAAGCAGGGGCAGCTCAGCACGGGCAGAGGCCAACTCGGCCTGCATGGAGATCAAGGCAGCTGCTGCGGCCTTCTCGCACTGCTCTGCCTCGGCCAACCTTGACCTGAGGCCGGCGGTCCTGCCCTCAGCTTCGGCTTCCATGAGCTTCAGCTTCAGGTCGTACCTGCTGGCAAGATTGGTGCGAACCTCGTCCACCCTGCGGTCGACTTCTTCCTGGGTCTTGGCCTTGCGCGCGCTGGCAGCATCTTCCGCTTCGGCAACCTGACGCTCCCTCGTCTCCAACCGCTTGAGCTTGAGGCTGGGCTCCGTGGCCTCCAACATCTGTGCTTCCTCATGCCTCAAGATCTCCTCCTCATCAGATGGAGCCCCCTTCATTGACGCCAAAGTAGCTCTGCGCGCCTCCACTTGCTGCTCCAGGGAGGCATTCAGGGCCAGGAGCTCCTGCCTGTGCTTCTCGGCAACCTCGCGGCGGTGGTCTGCCTCCCTGGCCTCCTCCAAGGCCCGAGCGCTGGCCTCACGCGATGTTGCGAGGGATGTCTCGGCCTTCGCATTGGCGTACTCACGCTGGAGGCGCCCGAGGTTGATGGCCACCTTCAGTTGATGACATTCGTCCACCAGCCGGAGACCATCAGCTTCAAGGCGGGCGTTGACGTCCGCGAGCTCTTGCCCAAGCCGGCTCAGCGCACCCATCGCCTCTCGGAGAGCTCGTGATGGACGTCACCCTGCTTGCGCGCGAGCTCGAATGCATGACCGGGCCCGTCCCCCATGCCGGAAGTCGTTGAAGAGGTCCGGCTCGCATCCTCCCGGCAGGGGGCTGGGGGCTGGTGCCTTGCCAGACGCCCTTCGGGCCCTGTCGGGAGCCCCGGGGGGAGCGGCTCGTCGCCTGAAGGAGAGGCCAGGGCTGAGGCCACCCAGCCGCTATCGACAACCAGAGAAGCAGCCCTTGGCACACCTGCCGCACCCCAAGCAAGGCCACGAAGGAGAGATGGCAAGAACGCGGGTTCGAGGCGCCAGGCTGGCACGCTTGCCTCTCCAGCCGACCTCGCGCCAAGCGCGGCATGCTGGCTTAGGGCGCTCAAGGCCAGCAGGGGACTCGAGGCAGGAGGAGGTTGCTTCTCGCGAGGATTCGCCTCCTTAGCAGAAGGGACCTTGAGGAGCCACAGTCAGGAGGGAAAGCAGCACTCGAGAAATTACAAAGATAAGGTACTCACTCGTCTATGGCGATATACTTCCTCTGTTTCAATGCCGGAAGGCATCACCGATGTAGCTTGGAGACCCCTTCCTCTTCAGGAGCGCATCGAAGTTCAGTCGAAGCCGGCCTAAGCCCAGGGTACGGTCACCAGTTCCGGGCGTGGCTGGGGTAGCTCCTGAGGAGGCGACCTCAGGGGTGCCGTACTGCATGAAGACCTTGGACTCCGCCTCGCGGCGACCCGCCGGGGCCTCATGGGCTGCAGCCTCAGGAGTATCGGGCTGCGACGCCCCTCCGGCTGCTGCCTCAGGACGGCTCTCTGGGGGCCCATGGGATGACCCTTCGGGAGCACCGAGCGGCGCCAATTCCTCAGCAGCCGCGTCGCCAGCGGCCGACGGTGGTCGCCCCCCTGCGCCCACTTCCGGGGAGGTCGCCACGCTGACAGCAGGCAAGGGAGCCACGGGGACAGGGTTCTCGCGAGGCCCTTCAAGGCCGGCCCGACATAGTCCCCACTCATCGAAAGGGGGCATCTGCCTCGCAAAATCCACCTTGTTCGAGCAGCAGTACAAGAGACAACCCTCCTCCGGAATGTTGGCTAGCGACGGGTCGCCTGTCATGATCTCGAGCACAGTTTGTTGCGCCTCAAGAAGAAGCCCAGACTCGTGAAGCCTCATGCGGTCCTTGCTGTCGGACAAGGTCCACATTGGTCGAGAATGGCGCTGGAGCGGGGCAACACGGCGCTGGATGAACGCCTTCACCACCATGGGCGCAGTCACGCCAAGATCCTTCAGCCTCTTCAACCGGAGCCAGACGTAGGCAAGACGCGGGTCAGCGAGCCTCTCGTGGCCCCAGCCAGAGCTGGGAACGGCGGGTGCCGACGGAAGCGAGAGCAGGGGGCTGAGCACGCCGACGTCCACGAATAGCCACCGCTTCCGGAACCCGCTCGCAGACGAAGGGAGCTCGAAGTCAATCCCTGAGCCGGCCGTCGCAACCACGGCCTGGAAGCTCAAGCATCCCGAGCACTGCCGAGGGTCAGTCAGGTGCAGCGAGAAGAAATGGCGAAGTAGGGCCACGGAAGGAGCAATGCCCACCATCTCCTTGCAGACAAAGGCGAAGACAGCAAGAAGGACGATGGATTGGGGACCCAGGTGCAGCATGTGGATCTGGTAATGGGAGAGCACGGCGTTGAAGAAGGTGGAGAAAGGGGGAATCAGGCCGGCCCATAAAGTGTCAAGAAATATGTGGACCTCGGTGACTATCCTATCAACAGAGGCGCGGGATGCGGGCCAGGCCACCGTCTTCCCCCACTTATTGAAGCCGGCGGCGAGCGCTGGGCGGACCTTGTTAGATTGGAAGAGGAGGCTGTTGTTTCGGGAAGGCGGAAGAGTTGGGGGAGTGCGTCACCAGCGATAAAGGAATAACTGTGTTAGTCGTGGTGGGCACCTAGCCAGGCGGATATCAAGGTTGCGTGGGGAAGCGGTGACGCCCATGTCCCGTCAATCGCCATGTGTCAATCATGGCCGCAGGTGGTGTAACATCCCAAAATTCTAAATTTTGGAATGTTATATTAAATAGATAGATTTGATTGATTGACTGAAAGTGAGTGAAATTGAAACTTTTTGAAAGTTAAATGAGAGGGAATAATAGGACTTTCCCAAACTTCCACCTTTGCTTTTCTGATCTCCGTGAATTCTAACTCTTTTCACCACAAAACCCCGGAGAGAAGATGACATGACTTCTTCCATTTAAATAAATGAAAAGGGTTTCGAAATGATTTGAATTTTATTTGGAAATATTTTTCCAATTCAGAAACTTTATGCAACTCAATGATTTTCATGAGAGAAGATAAAATGACTTCTTTAAAACATATGAAATATGAGTTGGGTGTTTCAAAGAACTCAAATTTAAAATCACTTTGAAACTATTTTTCAATTTGGGTTATTCGAGTTCAAAACTATTCTCCAAAAATAAAATATATGGAAATTAGGGTAAAATGATTCCCTACAATAGAGAATTGGAGAGAAATAAATTTGAAAGCATTTTGGTATTTTTAAAATGATATTTATTGGATTTTATTAGACTAGTAGCACTCTTTGCTTTATTTGAATTTTTGTGTATTTTATTTGACGTTAGAAAAATGATCATGCTGTAGGAAATCTTTTTTTGAAAATTTTGATATATTATATGCCTATATATTTTTTTTTTGTGTTAAAAATGTTTATCTAAAAAAAAATTCCCTCTGCCGAACTGGGCCGGCCCAGCTCCTGCCAGGCCGCGGCCCAGCCCGCACCTCGCCCCGACCGACTCCGGGAGGAGTCCGGCCAGGAAACGCCGCCACCGCCTCGTGCCGACTCGGGATGCCTCCCGAGGTTCGCCGCCCTTCCCCCTTTATAAGCTGCACCCGGGGCCCCCCGGACCCCGTTGCCGCCGCCGCGCCTCGCCCCGCCGCCCGAGCCGCCGCACCGCCGCCCGCGTCCGATCCGCGCCGCCGCCGCCGCTTTGCTTCGCCGCCCGCGCCGCTGCTCGCCTGCGCCGCCGCCTGCGCGCCGCTCGCTGTCGTCGCCTGCGCCGCACCCCGCCGCCCGCGCTGCCGCAGCAGCGCCGGAGCACGCCGTCCTCGCCGGAGCCACCGCTCCGCCGATCCAAACCGCCGCCGCCTGTTTTTCGCCGTAAACCGCCCCGAACCACCCGAGCCGGTATAACCGCCGAAACCCGCCCCGGTTTTCTCTATTTAGTTCGGTTTATTTTTTTAGATCGGTTTATTTACTAGGTGTACTTATTTAGGGAACGTTCGTCCGTTAGGTTCAGTAGCGAACTATTTTTGTTCGTTAGGTTCTGTTATTGAGCGTTCGCTCGATAGATTTTTCCTTTTCTTTTTATTTTCGGTCAGGGACCTATCTGCAAATATTTTCTTTACAATTTAGTCCCTGTTCTTCAAACCTTCGCTACTTTTTGCTCGTTTGTCCAAATCCAACGAAACCAGCGCCTACTTCTTTGTTACGATCCCCTCTATCCAGTAATCCAACTTAAACATGTTTTTGAAAATTTAAAATTTGTTTTTCAAGCAGATTTGTATTCAAACTTCTTTTGTTCATAACTCGTGTTTTATAACTCCGATTTAGTTGATTCTTTTTGCAAATCGAAGCTCTTGACCTAAACTTTCTGATAAGACCAAATTCACATAATTTTGGTACTTTTAGAAATTGTTTTCTGTTGCAAGAGTTATTTGCCTTTTTTTGATGTTTTCCGAATTGTCTTCTTCGTTCTTTCTGATCTTTTGAGTAATTGCTTATGTGTGGTTACTATTGCTTGCTTACGATAGATTGACTGGAGTGTGACGAGTAGATCTATCAAGAGTTTTGCGTGCGATTCATCTTCATCAACAGTACAGGCAAGTTCACACTTTGATCATATCCCTTTCATACCCAGTTTTTATGCATTAGTTCCACCCTCAAACATTGCATGAGTAGGATTGATAACATGTTGGTATTGGGAAGTAGTTGATGAGGTAGGAACCTATTGCCCTGCATTCAAACCTTGGGAGTTACTATTACGTTATGCTTATGTTTCCATGCTATGCTCGTAGACGTGGATTGGGTTTGAGTGTATTCTATGACAGATGTGTGATTGTTTACTTAATGGTTCAACTTAAGGTGGCTACTTTAATACACATATGGGTGGAATGGTAGGGGCACCCTGGAGCACTCAGTGGTTTGCCCGGGCACCTGGAGAACCCAGCGCTTGCCCAAGGGGATCCCGGAGGACCCATGTGATCACCCTATGGAATGCCACCCAGGCTCAAAGCGATCATAAGATTATTCATGCTAGAAACTTCCGTGTGCAGCCACAAGCCATTATGGGATCTGGCATAGTTGAGTAAGTTGCGTGAAGCTCTTGAAGAGGTAGACTAGCAGATGTTGTGGGTTGTAGGTGGTACTGTCTACCCAGAGTAGAGAGTTAATGCTTCAGAAAGACTGTGTCTCGGTCATCCGTTTCTCAAACACCATGTAGTGCGAGAAATCCAACGGAGGAGATCGAGTCTTGTGGGCAAAAGTGCGCAAACCTCTGCAGAGTGTACAAACTAATCATGATTAGCCCTGTCCTCGGTTATGGACAATCTTGAGTATCTGGTTCTTGAATTATCATGTTGATCTCAACACTTTATTTAATTAATTTGATTGGGTTAATGATTATTATTTTGGGATTGAGTTGGAGGAACCTTCTTAATATTTATCAACCAACTTTATAGTTAAATAAAATATATTCCTTTGTAGTAGGGAAAAATTGGCTTTTCACAAAAACATTGTTTACCATAGAGCCTCCACCAGCCATATATGCATGTAGTGATAGTTATCATTCATCATGACCCCATGGTGTGAATTTGCCAGTACATTCAATGTACTGACCCTTTGTGGCTACAACGTCTCATGTTGCAGGTTTCTTATGACGAGTAAGTGATATGTTAGGGTTACGATTTCTACACTCAACTTTGCCGTTGGTGTTGATGGGAATCCACAACCTTGTTACTTCCGCTATTTGGATTGAGGTAATAGTATTTACGTTACTTTATACATGTGATTTACCTCTGTTATAAATCCTTGAGTACTGTGTGTGTCAGCATACCGATCCAGGGATGACACTTAAGCACAGAGACTTGACCGTCTGAGGTCGGGTCGTTACAAGATGGTACCGGAGCACATGTTGACTGTAGGATGTGACCCTAGAAACTGGCAAGCCCATAGGAAAGACTTTTCTCTACAATTTCATTTTCAAAAGGATCTTTTACCTCTCCTCTTCTGAGCTTATTCAAATATTCCCTTTTATTGAGACTATACCCCTTTTCCCCTTTGACCACGAAGATTCGATGAGACCACTCCAAGAAGTACAAGATATCGGACAATTAAGACCACTTTGGAATGAAGAGGATTCTGCCGTGCATCTGAATAATGGAAACTACAATGGTTGAAGACTCCGAAGACTAGGAGAATTTGAAGGCTCTGAACAATACCCAGATTTTGTATGACCTAGGAAGGCTACCCTTATGGAATTTGTCTGACTATGGAAGCTGTCAATAACCGAGATCAAGGTGTATCGGAGGGAGACCGGAACATGGAGCATTAGAACTCAAAGTTTTGTCAAGAAAACCCTAAGGCAGGAGATATCAACTATGGAATGATAGATCATGGAAATGACAAGAACAGAAACACGGCTATCCATGATGTTATCGCCCGCTTAAGCTATTGCCACCGTGCTGAGATAAGCATGGATTTCTTCGGAAGGATTGGATTGTAGAAGGCTGATGGAGCATCTATGAGCAAAGGATGCAGTTTTAACCTTAGCTGGTGTATCACCAGGATCTGGAGAATTACATCAGGAGTTTTAAGATGGACCTGCAGGAAGCCGTATTTTGACAAAGAAGCATTTCATGAAGAACTTATGACCCAGAAGCTGAAGTAGCCAATCTAGAGGAACAAAACCTCAAGATACAGGAGATCCGTCAGGAACTGAAGGACAGTAGGACCGTGGTTCATGCCAAGGATATTGAAAACCCAGAAGTTTGGAACGCAACTCCAGAAATAATAAAGGATGTCACGAGAGACTTTGCGTCAACAGAGATGATCTGGCAAAAGAACTTGAGAAGGACAAGCACGATCAGAAGAAAGCCATCGGAGACATGAACAAGACCTGAAGAGTTTGGCGACTTTGAAGATTTATTGACCTTTAGAAGACCAAACCCCTGTTATATACCTACGTTAGATGCGACGATTGTGAGCTGTCATTTGATTGATGTTTTTCCGACAGCCACAAATAAAATCTGTCTTTTCAAAACTTTTGTTTGCATTGTGTGTATCCCTCTCTATCTCTCTTATCCCACCCCAAACCCATGGACCAAATAGAGGATGAATGGAGATGAAACCATATTTTCTGGACTGATGAGTCAATTGGAGACAGACTGATGGATTCAGAACATGGAGGATCGTATGGAGAATAACACTATAGACGGAAAGGATATGGCCCTGCATGCTCTTAGGTGCTTTGAAAGAGGTGCTGCTACTTGGTGGAGGATGTACCAAACCATCAATGGATGGCAAGGAGTAACCACTTGGAAGGAATTTAAGTTGACTTTGCTAAAGTCTCGGTTTGTGTCCCAGAAATTGAAGCCTTATGGAAAGGATATGAAGAAACCTCGTGCATGCAAGCTCTATGGAGAAATAGGGCACAACCATAAGGAACACAAGGATGAATGCCCTCATTGTGAAGAAAGTCACCCAGCTGAAGAATGCCCCACTAGGGAGATTACTTGCTTGTTATGTGAAGGGACTACCCACTACCCCGCTCAGTGTCACATCTACCCCATGGTTCGAAAAACCATCCAGCAGAAGCAAGAAGCAATGAAAGGAGCCCTCGTGGAAATTTTAGAATAACCTATGATGAAGGAAGAGGTGGAGGACACACCTAAAGAAGAACCAATTAGATCTTGCACCAAGTCTTGCTATTCATGTGGAGAAGAAGGACACATCTCCCAAAATTGTCTAAATGGGGATCTAGTAGAATTCCCGACGGAGGAAGTAGAGTATGACCCACAGGAAATAGAAGCCCTGATTGGAACGGAAAAGTCCAGGAAGAGAAGTAGATTGGATTCTAGGAAGTACCTGAGTCATATCACATGTTTCAGATGCAAGGAGTCAGGGCACTACTTGAGCAGTTGCCCAAAAAGGAAGCCGAGGACCCAAGGAGGCTGTGTAGTCATAAGGAAACCACGAGACTTGTCAGAAGTAATATGTTTTCGTTGCAATGAAGCAGGGCATTTTGCCAGAGATTGTCCCAAGGAAAAGGAGTCTTGAGCTAAATAGTTGAGTTTGCAAGAAAGAAATGTAGTAGTAGTAGTAGTAGTAGTAGTAGTAGTAGTAGTAGTAGTAGTAGTAGAAGTAGTGGGAACAACTCTTTTGTATTGAGGTGTTGAGTTGAGGCATATGATGGAAATGCAGGAGATTGTAATAATTTGAGAATCAATGAAGTTATCATCATTGGTACTGATTTGGATTTTATGAGTTGTTACTCTATGAAGAAAGATTTTGACCATTTTCGAGGATATGAGAAATATGGTCTATGGAAGAAGAGGTGCATTTTAAGGGTGGTAGTACCCTGTGAGAACCCTTGACCCGTGGAAAAGATAATGATATTCCACGAACTGGACTTCGGACAAAATAAGTACGAGTTTTATCTCGATATGTGGGATGCCCGAAGAATATGAAGGGATGAAGTACTATTGGATATAAAGGAGGTTGAATGTTGGTAATATGGAGCAATGGTGACTCCAGGATGAGTCTGAGTAATCACGTTTTAGTTTGGAACCAATAGAAGGAAGAAGGACAGTACAATTGGATGGAATTAAGAATGCTAGGAAGTTGGATGTTGAAATAATGATCAGTTGCCCCTGATGATGAGTTCAAGGTTACAAGTGATGAGATGGGCCATAACCCACAGGCCCCAGGACCTGCCAAGAAGGAAGCACACTCTGCTGACGGAAAAACCCTGGAAGAAGTTACGACTTTATCAACAGACGACCTTATAGGAGTTACGCTAAACCTGAGAGTTGTGAAGGAACGATAGATGTTTGTTTGGCTTGTAGAATCAATGGATTCATTCGAACTTGGTTCGTCGAGAAGAGAAAATTCTGCAATGCTTGTGAGGATGACCGAGTGTTAGAATGCGAGATTCGCTAAACCATATACACGGTAATGATTTGGGTGCGGGATGGATTGATCACCATACCGACTTACCCTTATTATTCGCCTTGCTATATGGGATGGTAAATTTGAGTGACTTACCCATAGTAGAGCGACGACGATATTAAACCTTGTTTGAACCTTAGAATGGTATAGCAATATTTTCCCTTGTACAAGGCAGCTGTTGCCAATCGTAGGATATACGGTGAGGTTCAACCCAGACCCATTTCCTGCAGGAGAAACCATAAATTGTTGACCGCCATGAGATATCGATAGTTGTTTAGTATTGGCGCCAGACCCGTCAGCTAAGAGGACCCAGTCTCGGGATAACCTTACCAAGATGAAAGGATAGAAGTATTGAGGAAAAGGTTATGCCGCTACCGGAAGAGCCAGAGAAGGAATTATACAGAAGATCTGAGAAGACTGACCCTGTCAACAATAAGGATGGAGTATATGAGTTTTGATGGAACCGTAACAATGCTTCTAAGGGTGGTAGCACCCTAGACCCCCTGCGATGATTGATGGAATTTTGAGAAGACCCCGACCCTAACCTATTTCTTTCTAGCCTCTCCGAATCTCGAGGACGAGATTCATTTTATGGGTGGTAGGTTTGTAACATCCCAAAATTCTAAATTTTGGAATGTTATATTAAATAGATAGATTTGATTGATTGTTTGATTGATTGACTGAAAGTAAGTGAAATTGAAACTTTTTGAAAGTTAAATGAGAGGGAATAAAAGGACTTTCCCAAACTTTCACCTTTGCTTTTCCGATCTCCGAGAATTCAAATTCTTTTCACCACAAAACCCTGGAGAGAAGATGACATGACTTCTTCCATTTAAATAAATGAAAAGAGTTTCGAAAGGATTTGAATTTTATTTGGAAATATTTTTCCAATTCAGAAACTTTATGCAACTCAATGATTTTCATGAGAGAAGATAAAATGACTTCTTCAAAACATATGAAATATGAGTTGGGAGTTTCAAAGAACTCAAATTGAAAATCCATTTGAAACTATTTTCCAATTTGGGTTATTTGATTTGTATTCAAATTATTTTTCTCCAAAAATAAAATATATGGAAATTAGGGTAAAATGATTCCCTACAATAGAAAATTGGAGAGAAATGAATTTGAAAGCATTTTGGTATTTTTAAAATGATTTTTATTGGATTTTATTAGACTAGTAGCACTCTTTGCTTTATTTGAATTTTTGTGTATTTTATTTGACGTTAGAAAAATAATCATGCTGTAGGAAATCTTTTTCTGAAAATTTTGATATATTATATGCCTACATAATTTTTTTGTTTATTTGTTTTAAAAATATGTTTATCTAAAAAAACTTCCCTCCGCCGAACTGGGCCGGCCCAGCTCCTGCCAGGCCGCGGCCCAGCCCGCACCTCGCACCGACCGACTCCGGGAGGAGTTCGGCCAGGAAACGCCGCCGCCGCCTCGTGCCGACTCGGGACGCCTCCCGAGGTTCGCCGCCCTTCCCCCTTTATAAGCTGCACCCGGGGCCCCCCTGGACCCCGTTGCCGCCGCCGCGCCTCGCCCCGCCGCCCGAGCCGCCGCACCGCCGCCCGCGTCCGATTCGCGCCGCCGCCGCCGCTTTGCTTCGCCACCCGCGCCGCTGCTCACCTGCGCCGCCGCCTGCTAGCGCCGCTCGCTGCCGTCGCCTGCGCCGCACCCCGCCGCCCACGCTGCCGCAGCCGCGTCGGAGCACGCCGCCCTTGGCGGAGCCGCCGCTCCGCCGATCCAAACCGCTGCCGCCGATTTTTCGCCATAAACCGCCCCGAACCACCCGAGCCGGTATAACCGCTGAAACCCGCCCCGATTTTCTCTATTTAGTTCGGTTTATTTTTTTAGATCGGTTTAGTTATTTAGCGGACGTTCGTCCCTTAGGTTCAGTAGCGAACGATTCTCGTTCGTTAGGTTCTGTTAGCGAGCGTTCGCTCGATAGATTTTTCTTTTTATTTTTATTTTCGGTCAGGGACCTATCTACAAATATTTTCTTTACAGTTTAGTCCCTGCTCTTCAAACCTTCGCTACTTTTTGCTCGTTTGTCCAAATCCAACGAAACCAACGCCTACTTCTTCGTTACGATCCCCTCTATCCAGTACTCCAGCTTAAACATCTTTTTGAAAATTTAAAATTTGTTTTTCAAGTAGATTTGTATTCAAACTTCTTTTGTTCATAACTCGTGTTTTATAACTCCGATTTAGTTGATTCTTTTTGCAAATCAAAGCTCTTGACCTAAACTTTTTGATAAGGCCAAATTCACACAATTTTGCTATTGTTAGAAATTGTTTTCTGTTGCAAGAGTTATTTGCCTGTTTTTGATGTTTTCTGAATTGTCTTCTTCGTTCTTTCCGATCTTTTGAGTGATTGCTTATGTGTGGTTACTATTGCTTGCTTACAATAGATTGACCGGAGTGTGACGAGTAGATCTATCAAGAGTTTTGAGTGCGATTCATCTTCATCAACAGTACAGGCAAGTTCACACTTTGATCGTATCCCTTTCATACCCAGTTTTTATGCATTAGTTCCACCCTCAAACATTGCATGAGTAGGATTGATAACATGTGGGTATTGGGAAGTAGTTGATGAGGTAGGAACCTATTGCCCTGCATTCAAACCTTGGGAGTTACTATTAAGTTATGCTTATGTTGCCATGCTATGCTCGT